>NC_029773.3:17343964-17345588 GCF_000817695.3 Arachis duranensis | reverse complement strand
GTTAGCAGGGGGAATCGGAGTGAAGACGCTGAAGAAGGCGATATTGAAGGGGAGGGAAATTGGCGATAAAATAGCGTGAGATTTCGCGGCGAGATGAAGGTGAGATTAAAAAAAAAACACAAAGGAATTTGGAATACTTTATTTATTTTTCTTAAATTAGTTTTTCGGTCACCGGCGAAAATGAGAGGGGAGTCAAGAGGGTGTGTGACCGAGGAGAAGAAAATTAGAAAATGGGGCTAATTTTTTTTTATATTGTATAAATATATGTGTAATACATTGTTATGGGAAGATTAGGTGTTTTTTTTTATATGGTGTTTTCTTTAAATCGGACGGTCCGATTTGTTTGAAAAAAAAGTAAAATACAAATCGGAAGATCCGATTTGTTTGATAAAGAAAAAAAAGCTACAAATCGCATGGTCCGTTTTGCATTTTTATTTTTTTTATTTTTTAAAATAGAAATCGGACGGTCCGATTTCAACATTAAAAATTTTTTTATTTTCAAAAACACAAATCGGACCATCCGATTTGTGATTGTTGATTTAAAAAATGAAACAAATCGGAGAGTCCGATTTGTTCACACCATAACAATAAAAAACTCATCTCTTCTTCCACCATTGTGAGATACACTCACTTCTCTCCCACACAAAAAATAACAAGCGAGAAAATGGTGCCCTTTGGAATTTGGATTGGAGAGGGTGTGTTGTTACACGCGCTAGTGAGGGAGCGTGGAGGGAGGGAGGAGGATTTGTTACTTATTTGTTTGTGGCCTTATTGGTGTGTGCGTTGGTTTGTGCCCATGCATTGGCGAATAATTTGTTTGGTCGAGTCTCCAGTGTGTGTCAACTGTCAACAAAACAGTAAACAGTAACACTGTAACACTAATGACTATGGCCAATTTAAATAACCAACTTAATTAAAATTTTTTTGATAAAATAATTTAAATAATAAATAAATCTTTTAAAAGTAATTTATAAATAAATTATTTTATATTTAAATTTTTAATTCTAAAAATATTTATTTTATAGAAATATGATGAAAAATAGAAATATTATGAGAGAAGTCAATTTTTTTAACTTCTCTATAAGCTCTTAAATAGCTTCTTAGAAAGTTGCAATTTGATTTTAAAAATTGTACCAGACATTAATACTACTACTTTTTATAAGTCAAAAGTTAAAAAAAATTATTTTTAAAGTTTTCCAAACGGACCCTAAGTGTATGTTTGAATTTTTATTTTAGACGATAAAATATAACTTTTTACTCTTAAATAGTTTATTTTATATTTTTTTTGTTCTATCTATAAAATAAATTGTGAAAGATTATACTTTATTTTTTAAGTGAAATAAAAAATTTAGAGGATCTAAGTTCTAATTAGTCTAGTGATTAGTTTACTAGTATGTTTAAATAAGTATCAAAAATTTAAATTCCGTCTTATACATATAGCAATCTATTGACTAATAACAAATTTTAAATAAAATTCTGATCAATAACAAATTAATTTTTGACCTACCAAACTAAAAAATACTATAGAAGACAAAAAAATAAAATAAATCACTAACCCTTCTTTGATCTTTGATCCCCCAGCTCCCTCTTTCAATCTCGTGCAAATATGAAAATTTCGGTGTAA
>NC_029773.3:17342491-17343928 GCF_000817695.3 Arachis duranensis | reverse complement strand
GTATATATATTTTTTTATTTTAATATTTAAATTGATAAAAAAATTATAAAAATAAAAATAATATAAAAAATTTATTTATAAATTTAATAAAATTATAAAAATAAATAAAATAATTTAACATTTTATATAGTGTCTCAAATTAAATTTTTCATTTTAATATTTCTTATGTTTATATTAGTATTATTTATTTTGTAAGTTGGAGTAATAGACTAATTGAAATTTCTTTTGCCCAAAAAGTTTTTTTAGATGAAAGAGAGGATACCTCAATCAACATAGAAAACAAGAAAATTGGTTCTCGTAGGATTTTTAAGAAATTTTTCTATTTCTTTCAAAAACAGATGACTTCTCACGTTTCATAAATAGTTTTGGGATTTTTTTTGAGAAGATATCAATAAGAAATTAGAATATAATAATATCGATTCATATAAATATAAAAAAAAAGTTTTTTATTGATTTAAAAATTACTTAAAAGATAGTCACAAAAAAAAAAAAAAACAAATGTTACTTAAAAGATAGGAATAGAAAAGACAAATACTAATATATTTTTTAAAAAGTAAAGAGTGTAATATTTCTTGAATTATAAAAGTAAAGAAGACAAATATTAATATATTCTAATAACCTTAAACAAATACTAAATTCTAAACCTTAAACCTTTAATATACGTTCTACCAATAAATGAAAATAATTAGATTCTTTAAAAGGAATGTGAGCAGAAATTGAAAATAAATTAATTTTGCTAAAACTATATACTTTTATAGTATCTTTATAATTGCATTCAGTTTAAATTAAAATTAATAGTGACATGCATGTGAGTGCTTATTTTACCTATATATATTGCTAATCCGGCATGTAGTTATTAATAATGATATCACAGTATTATATGAAAAATAATTTTTCATTAACGAATATGGTAATACATAATCTGTTAACCATTATTCGTTGAATTAATAAACGGCATATTATTGTAGTTCATGGTAGAATTCTATATAATATACCTTTGGTAAGGCTTTCACATTGGGGACCAAACGAAGGTATCCTTTGTTAAGGCTTTCACATTGTTGTGTCATGTGTGCATGCATTACTAGTAGGGAATTTTTCTTTCACTTGCTTAAATAAAGTCTACTGGATTTTATGAAAGTTCATTCTTCCATTTGAATTATTAGTTTAATAATGGTGGAAATATCATCTTTTTTAAGGGAAAAAAAACCGAAACAATATCAAGGAAAACAATCATTTTTCTTAATAAACTCAAAAGAAAAATAAAAAGAGGTATGTCTAAAATGAACACAATAACTTTGTGTATATTAGATATATCATATTTATATAAATAATTATCAGATTTTATTAAATAAAAATAAAAAATTAATATAAAAGAAGAACATTAATGGATGCTAATAAATACAGAATATCTTATTACATAAATAAATATTTTTTTTA
>NC_029773.3:17328174-17341825 GCF_000817695.3 Arachis duranensis | reverse complement strand
TATTTTATATTTATTAAAATTTATTAATATTATTCTTTTATATTAATTTTTTATTTTTATTTAATAAAATATAATAGTTTATATAAATATAACACATCTAATATGCTCAAAATTATTGTGCTCAACCGCTCGTTTTAAACATACACAACAAACAACAAAAGTCACCAAAAAAAAAAACATACACAACAAACAGAATCAACAATTAAGCAGTTAATGAAGTTGTGATTAAGTTATAAAGTTAGTCCAAAAAAATTGGTAACGAAAGTGTGAATTATAGACTTGATTATTTTGCTATACAAAAATTTAATTATTTGTATGTGCGACTATTTTATTAAAAATAACACTTTTAATGTACATTTTGAGCTCACTAGTTATAGATCATGAATTGATTTTATCCATAACTGCTAAATGTGACTAAATGAAAATAAATTGTAGTTAAATGGATACACTTTCCTTCTCTTAAGTTTATTTTAATCTCCCACGAACCTCGTCTGAGTAACAACGAGAAGTACGTTGCCAAAATGGAATGAACCGTAAAGATACAAAATTATTATTATAATAAAGAGGAGAAGATATTAAAAACAAAATGATTACATAATATATCGAGTATTTATCTATTTTAATTTTTAAAAAATTTCGAATCAAATACTTTAGCTTCTAATTAAAACTAATTATTCAATTAATTCTTAACAATTAATTCTGTCAGTCACTTAAATCTTTTGTTTCGTTAATGTAACACTCTACTATACTTAATCTTATGGTTAAGTCATAACACTGAGATAGTATGGTATTACGACTTCTAAAAGTAAAAATATATACATAGTAATAAGGAAAAAAAATACTCAACTAGGAGCCAAAACAAATTCGCAAAATGAAAAGCGCAACGCTCGAGGATTCAAATTACTTGCGTGTTAAGAAACCTAAAAGCAAGAGATAAAGATAAATAAGAGAGAAAAGAAAAGTCAAGAAAACAAATATATATATATATATATTCCCAAAATATACCAAGGTACCAAAGTAAACTCTTATCTCTCCCTCAACCTCTAAGAGGAGCAGCATACATAAGTTACTAGGAGAGTAAGCTAAATACATATTTACATATATACAAACAGAAAACCAAAATACACCCAAGGACTACTTCGCTTCCCAGGATCCAGATGCCTAGCGATGAGACTCTCGACCTGCATCTAAAAAATAACAATACAATATGGAATGAAAACCAGAGATTCTCATCATGGTAAAAGTGTCACGCGTATAATAAATAAGGTCCTGAAAATGCCATAGGCAATCCTAGAACTCCATTACTCAGTTATTCAACTTAAGTACTAAACAGAAGCCATCAACAGGGGTAGGTATTCTAAATCTACCTAACTTACTCAAGTTCAATCCTCATCTAACACTAAACCATTTATCCATCCCTCCATCATCCATAATGTAACAGGAACAAGCAACTAAACAAGTTCACGCATAAGTAATGAGTAGATAGTACAAATAGCAAGTATAACAGGTAGCAGATGATAAATATCAATTAGGCAAACCCAGGAAATGCATAGCAATCAAAACAAACAAATGCATATGATGCATGCCTGTCCTACGACTGATAGGGCCCATCTATCGGTTATCCAGCCAACCCGACAAGGCCGAAAACCTTAGACTGTCCCCCGTCGCGCATCTCCAAGAGTCTATGCATAGAGTTCACATTCAATCATCATATAAATCACTCAATGGGGACTATCCATACCCGCGAATTTATACATGCTCGGTCACCCTTACGACGTAGGGTTAACAGAGTATCGAGATTCAACCTGGAACACATGGTGGCGAGCCACGGTTTTTACCCAGGAAAACTCGTATCTCAGATATCATTATTCATAAGTCATGGCAATTTCATTATCAATATAACATCACTTATCAAGCCTTAGCGTTAAACTTCGCTAACATACTCATTTCCTTCATAAACACCACCATTTACAACTTTCTTCACCCTCAAGATATCTTATTTTTCTAGCTTCATTTAACCACTGGACCTAAAACTATACTTTAAACCTTAAAAGAAGAAAATAGAGGTTTAGGAGTGAAAAATTGGTTCAAAAACAGTCAAACCAATTTTTGCAGTAGGCAGCATCCACGCGTACGCGTAGGCCACGCGCATGCGTGGAGCGTACATCAAGTCACGCGTACGCGTGAGTCATGCGTACGCGTGAATATGCACACACGCGTACGCATGCCTCTTGCGCGTGCGTCGCCAAAATTCCATGCCACGCGTACGCGTAAGCCACGTGTACACGTGGATGAGCGTTTTTTCAAAAAAAATTTGGCAGAATGCCTTGCAAGCTTGCAGCAACCAGATTTTAACCCCTGCTTCACAGTCTCATGTATCAGATTTTCATTGTCCAAAACTTTCTCCTCAAAATTCCGTTTTTCACAAAATTAACGTCGTTTAAAAATTTACAAAACCATCTTTCATTTGCAACAAACGACAACTCAATCAGAATTTTGAGGAGTAATTTATGGACTTCCAAAGTTTATCAAAAATTGATTTTTAACCAATTTCCAATCAAACCTCATTTTATCAACTTAAGTTTCTTAGAATTAAAACTTGCATTATGTTACTAGTGTGATGATTTAACAACCACAAACTAACCGGCAAGTGCACCGGGTCGTTCTAAGTAATACTTTACGTGAGTAAGGGTCGATCCCACAAGAATTGATGGATCAAGCAACAATAATTGATTGATTGGCTTAGTTAGGCAAGCAGAAAAGGGTTTTGAGATATTCAAAAGGTTTAAGTTCGAACTCTGAATATCAAAAAGAAAAATAAATAAGTTGGGAATGAAATATGGAGAAAACAGTTAAGGCTTCAGAGTTATCTATTTTTCTGGATTGATTTTTCTTACTAACTATTTTAATCATGCAAGATTTAATTCATGGCAAACTATATATGACTAGACCCTAATTCCTTAGACCTTCCTAGTCTCCTCTAAAATTCATTAACTGCCAATTCCTTGGTCAATCAATTCCAATTAGAGGGTGATGATCAAATTCCAGTTTATATGCCACAAAAATCCTAATTATCCAAAAATAAGGGGATTACATGTTACGTATCCCGTTAAATACAAACAATTAGAAATTCAAGATAACATGTTTTCAAGTTGTTGTTCAAGTAAAGAGCTTTTCCAAGTTATACAAGAACTCAATTAGAACATGGGTCATACTTCCGTTCCACCCAAATTTATAAAATAAAGAACGAAAACAATTATTGAAATATAAATCAAAACATGAATTAAATTAGAAAGATCAAATGAATCAATCCATACAAATAAACAGAGCTCTTAACCTTACCAGTGGAGGTTTAGTTGCTCATGGTTCAGAGTAGAAAACTAGGATTGTAAATTGGAATGGAATGGGATCCTCTCCAGGACCTCTCTTAGTAGAAGAGAAGTCTCCCCTTTTTATAACTAATCCTAATTAATTAAAAATCTAATACCTAAAATTAAGATAATATATTTTTCTATTTTAAAATCAAATTTGAATTTAAATTAGAATTAACTAACTACTCCGCGTCTTGTAACGTGGAGACCACTTGGCTTCACTGGATCTGTGCCTATCTTGGGTGCTAAAATGGGGCCCAGAAATCACCCCCAGCGGTTTCTGTGTTTTCTGCACGTGGCGTATGTCACGCGTACGCGTCAGTCATGCGTACGCGTCGATGGTCTTTTCCGTGAGTCACGCGGACGCGTCGGTCATGCGCACGCGTCGCTGTGCAATTCTTTAAATCATGCGTACGCGTCAGTCACGCGCACGCGTCACCGTGGAAAGCTCCAAATCACGCGTACATGTCAATCACGCGTACGCGTCGCTCTTCGCTGCCATCTCCTTTGATTCTTGTGCTACAGAAACTCCATCAAATCCAGTCGAATGCTACCTAAAATAAACAAAATTATAAAATACTCAAGTAGCATCCGTATTGGCTAAAAAATAATTAATTCTTTATTAAACTCAACAAATTAGATGCAAATTCACTAGGAAAAGATAGGAAAGATGCTCACGCATCACAACACCAAACTTGAATTGTTGGTTGTCCTCAAGCAACCAAAACTAATATAAGCTTAGGATGTGAATTTGCATGAGAATAAAAGTTCGATTAAGCTCATGTCTCTTCTTATAATGGGGTTTACAACTACAATCCTGAATAGTTTTGGCATCTCACTCTCCTTTGAATTAGAAGAATGTTACTGTCATTCAGAATTAGAATCCGGATAATATTATGAATTCTCTGATCTTTTGTAACTCAATTTAATCCTTGAACACAACAATTTTTCTTTGGTGCTTTGCACCTTGAGCCTAGCCGTGACTTTAAATGTTTTGCCTCAAGCTTTACTTGACACAGAAACACCACAAGCACTTAACTGGGGAACTCTTTTTAAGTTCTAAATAATTTTATTTATTTATTTATTTATTTTTTGTTTTGTTTTGTTTTTTATATTATTGTCCCCAGACAGTGGTGCTCAAAGCCTTTGGCGTACTCTGCAACTGATCTCGACTCTAAATGTTTTGTCTCAAGGATTACTTGACACAAGAACACCACAAGCATGTGACTAGAGAAACAACTCTTTGAGCTTTTAATCATGTCTAACCTCCCTAGTCATTGATGCTCAAAGCCTTGGACCTTGCTTTTATTATTATTTATTTATTAATTTATTTTTTCTTTTGCTGTTTCTTTTGCTTCAAGGATTAAATTTTTGTTTATTTCACAGAAGTCATAATAATTCTCTAAATTTCTGTTCCTTATACATCAACATCCCTTGATTCAAATTCAAATATGCACTATTTATATCATGCATTCAAAAATCACAGAAAATACCACCACCTTTAAGTAAATAAGACTACTCTTAAAATTAACTCAATTTCTCATGCAATACATCACTTCTGTATTTTTTATTTGAATTCAAGTTCAGTGAGTAATATATGAGACATCTTTTTTAGAATTAAAGCAATTAGGAGAAAATTAAACTAGTCCTAGGATTCTAACTAATAAAGGATCATGCAACAAACAAAGAAAAATAACAGGAAACCAGAACATAACATAGAAAAAGAGGGAAGGAATATGAAATGAAAGGAACTCAACCACCTTAGTTATCCTAGCGGTTGCTTTATTCTTCAGGTTTTGCTCCTCAATGAAGATGAATCGCCTCCCTTTTAGTGCCATGGGAATAAACAGAAAACCCTTAAGCGAAGCGTCAACATCAAACTTAAAGTTTTGTGATGAGCGGATAATTTATACACTTTTTGGCATTGTTTTTAGTATGTTTTTAGTATGTTTTAGTTAGTTTTTAGTATATTTTTATTAGTTTTTAGTTAAAATTCACTTTTCTGGACTTTACTATGAGTTTGTGTGTTTTTCTGTGATTTCAGGTATTTTCTGGCTGAAATTGAGGGACTTGAGCAAAAATCTGATTCAGAGGCTGAAAAGGACTGCAGATGCTGTTGGATTCTGATCTCCCTACACTCGAAGTTGATTTTCTGGAGCTACAGAAACCCAATTGGCGCGCTCTCAATGGCGTTGGAAAGTAGACATCCTGTGCTTTCCAGCAATATATAATAGTCCATACTTTGCTTGAGATTTGATGGCTCAAACCGGCGTTCCAAATCAGCTCAAGAATGCCCGGCGTTAAACCCCGGAACTAGCACAAGAATGGGAGTTAAACGCCCAAACTGGCACAAAAGCTGGTGTTTAACTCCAAGAAAAGTCTCTACACAAAAATGCTTCAATGCTCAGCCCAAGCACACACCAAGTGGGCCCGGAAGTGGATTTTTATGTAATTTACTCATTTCTGTAAACCCTACGCTACTAGTTCTCTATAAATAGGACCTTTTACTATTGTATTTTGATCTGGAGATCTTTGAATCTTTTGATCACGTTTGGGGGCTGGCCTCATGGCCATGCCTAGACCTTGTTCTTATGTATTTTCAACGGTGGAGTTTCTACACACCATAGATTAAGGTGTGGAGCTCTGCTGTACCTCGAGTATTAATGCAATTACTATTGTTCTTCTATTCAATTCAGCTTATTCTTGTTCTAAGATATTCATTTGCACCCAAGAACATGATGAATATGATGATTATGTGACACTTATCATCATTCTCACTTATGAACGAGTGCCTGACAACCACTTCTGTTCTACAAGCAAACAAGGCTTGAATATTTATCTCTTGGATCCCTTAATCGGAATCTTCGTGGTATAAGCTAGAACTGATGGCGGCATTCAAGAAAATCTGGAAGGTCTAAACCTTGTCTGTGGTATTCTGAGTAGGATTCAATGATTGAATGACTGTGACGAGCTTCAAACTCGCGATTGTGGGGCGTTAGTGACAGACGCAAAAGAATCACTGGATTCTATTCCGACATGATCGAGAACCGACAGCTGAATAGCCGTGTCGTGACAGGGTGCGTTGAACATTTTCACTGAGAGGATGTGAGGTAGCCACTGACAACAGTGAAACCCTACATACAGCTTGCCATGGAAAGGAGTAAGAAGGATTGGATGAAGACAGTAGGAAAGCAGAGAGACGGAAGGGACAAAGCATCTCCATACGCTTATCTGAAATTCTCACCAATGAATTACATAATTATCTCTATCTTTATCTTTATGTTTTATTCATACATCATCCATAACCACTTGAGTCTGCCTGACTAAGATTTACAAGGTGACCATAGCTTGCTTCATACCAACAATCTCTGTGGGATCGACCCTTATTCGCGTAAGGTTTATTACATGGATGACCCAGTACACTTGCTGGTTAGTTGTGCGAAGTTGTGATAAAGAGTTGAGATTACAATTGTGCGTACCATGTTGAGGTCACCATTGATGATCACAATTTACGCGCACCAAGTTTTTTGCGCCGTTGCCGGGGATTGTTTGAGTTTGGACAACTGACGGTTCATCTTGTTGCTTAGATTAGGTATTTTTCAGAATTCTTAAGAATAAATTCTAGAGTTTCATGATGATCTGTTGAAGTCTGGCTGGCTGTGAAGCCATGTCTAATTTTATTGGACCGAGGTTTGAACTTATCATCACAAGAGCTTGTTGATTTCTATCAATCTTGCTGTTGGAGCAATGATCTGCTAAGGCTTGGCTGGCCATTGGCCATGTCTAGTGTTTTGGAGCGGAGCTTTCTTTGAAAGCTTGGCTGGCTATGAAGCCATGTCTAATTCCTGGACCAGAGTCTTAGACTAGCATTGCAATGATTCCTGGAATTCTCATTAAGAATTTTGATACCTTTATTTTCTTTTCCATATAATTTTCGAAAAAACCAAAAAAATTACAAAATCATAAAATCCAAAAATATTTCTTGTTTGAGTCTAATTTTTCATGTTAAGTTTGGTGTCAATTGCATGTTTCTATTCTTCTTGCATTCATGTGTCTTAAGTGATCTTCAAGATGTTCTTGATGTTTCCTTGCTCTGATCTTTGAATTCTCTTGACTTGAGTGTTTTGTTGTTTCTCATATGCATTATCATTTTGTTAGAATACAAACTTCTAAGTTTGGTGTCTTGCATGCATTGTTATTTGATTCTAGTTGGATTTTGATTATTCCTCATTATTAAAAATCCAAAAATATCTTTAATTTGTGTCTTTTCAAGTCAATAATACAGAGAATTGAAGATTCAGAACATACAGCAGAGGAATTACACAGAAAAAGCTGGGCATTCAAAACGCCCAGTGAGGAAGACAAACTGGCGTTTAAACGCCAGCCAAGGTGCCTGGTTGGGCGTTTAACGCCCAAAAGGGTAGTGTTTTGGGCGTTAAACGCCAGAATGTATACCATTCTGGGCGTTTAACGCCAGGATGACACAAGAGGGAAGATTTTGTTTTCAATTCAAATTTTTTTCAAGTCATCAAATCTTTTCAATCAAATCTTTTTCGAAATCAATTTCTTCCCATTTTCAAAAAATACTTGCTATCAATTAATGATTTGATTCAACATTTCAAGTATGTTGCCTTTTTCTGTTGAGAAAGGTTTAATGTTTGAATCATATCCTTTCTTGTTAGCCAAGTCATTAATTTTCAAAATCAAATCTTTTTTTAAATTGTTTTTCAAATCATATCTTCCTAATCACATCTTTTTCAAAATAGTTTTCAATCATATCTTTTTAATTTCTAATTTCAAAATCTTTTTCAAAAATCACTTGATTTCTTTTCCACTCTTGGTTTTCGAAAATCAATTAGTGTTTTTCAAAATGTTCTTAAAACTTTTACTTAATTTTCGAAAATTTCTTCCCCTCTTCTCACATCCTTCTATCTATGGACTAACACTATTCCTTAATGCACAATTCGAACTCCATCTTTCTTGATAAGTTCGAATTCTTCTACTTCTTCCTTCTATTTTTCTTTTCCTCTGACACCTCAAGGAATCTCTACACTGTGACATAGAGGATTCCATATCTTCTTGTTCTTTTCTCTTTCATATGAGCAGGAGCAAAGACAAAAGCATTCTTGTTGAGGCTGACCCTGAACCTGAAAGGACCTTGAAGCGAAAGCTAAGAGAAGCTAAGGCACAACTCTCTGTAGAGGACCTAACAGAAATCTTCGAAGAAGAAGAATCCATGGCAGCCGAAAACAACAACAATGCCAACAATGCAAGGAAGGTGCTAGGTGACTTTATTGCACCTACTCCCAACTTCTATGGGAGAAGCATCTCTATCCCTGTGCCTTCTTGGCAAAGTTCTTTCCACCTCAAAAACTGAGTAAGCTTAGAGTGGAAGTCCAAACCTTCAGACAGAAGGAAGGAGAATCCCTCTATGAAGCTTGGGAAAGATACAAACAATTGGTCAGAAAGTGTCCCTCTGATATGCTTTCTGAATGGAGCATCATAGGTATTTTCTATGATGGTCTGTCTGAACTATCCAAGATGTCTTTGGATAGCTCTGCTGGAGGATCTCTTCATCTGAAGAAGATGCCTGCAGAAGCTCAAGAACTGATTGAAATGGTTGCAAATAACCAATTCATGTACACTTCTGAAAGGAATCCTGTGAACAATGGGACAAATCAGAAGAAAGGAGTTCTTGAGATTGATACTCTGAACGCCATACTGGCTCAGAATAAAATATTGACTCAGCAAGTCAATTTAATTTCTCAAAGTCTGTCTGGAATGCAAAATACACCAGGCAGTACTAAGGATGCTTGTTCTGAAGAAGAAGCTTATGATCCTGAGAACCCTTCAATGGAAGAGGTGAATTACATAGGAGAACCCTATGGAAACACCTATAATTCTTCATGGAGAAATCATCCAAATATCTCATGGAAGGATCAACAGAGACCTCAACAAAGTTTCAACAACAATAATGGTGGAAGAAACAGGTATAGCAATGGCAAGCCTTTTCCATCATCTTCTCAGCAACAGACAGAGAATTCTAAGCAGAGCCACTCTGACTTAGCAACCATGGTCTCTGATCTAATCAAAACCACTCAAAGTTTCATGACTGAAACAAGGTCCTCCATTATGAATTTGGAGGCACAAGTGGGTCAGTTGAGCAAGAGAATTACTGAAGTCCCTCCTAGTACTCTTCCAAGCAATACAGAAGAAAATCCAAAAGGAGAGTGCAAGGCCATCAATATGGCCGAATTTGGAGAGGAGGGAGAGGCAGTGAATGCCACTGAGGAAGACCTCAATGGACGTCCACTGGCCTCCAATGAGTTCCCTAATGAGGAACCATGGGAATCTGAGGCTCGCACTGAGACCATAGAGATTCCATTAGATTTACTTCTGCCATTCATAAGCTCTGATGAGTATTCTTCCTCAGAAGAGGACGAAGATGTTTTCAATACCTTGTACCATAGGCACCATGACCTTCAAGAAGGTTTTGTGTGACTTAGGGTCAAGTGTAAACCTCATGCCTCTCTCTGTAATGGAGAAGCTAGGGATCTTTGAGGTGCAAGCTGCAAAAATCTCACTAGAGATGGCAGACAATTCAAGAAAACAAGCTTATGGACTTGTAGAGGATGTTCTGGTAAAAGTTGAAGGCCATTACATCCCTGCTGATTTCATAGTCCTAGAGACTGGAAAGTGCATGGATGAATCCATCATCCTTGGCAGACCCTTCCTAGCCACAGCAAAGGCTGTGATTGATGTTGATAGAGGAGAATTGATCATTCAAGTGAATAAAGAATCCTTTGTGTTTAAGGCTCAAGGATATCCCTTTGTCACCATGGAGAGGAAGCATGAAGAGCTTCTCTCAAAACAGAGTCAAACAGAGCTCCCACAGTCAAACTCTAAGTTTGGTGTTGGGAGGCCACAACAAACTTCTAAGTTTGGTGTTGAACCCCCACAATCAAACTCTAAGTTTGGTGTTGGGAGGTTCCAACATTGCTCTGAGTATCTTTGAGGCTCCATGAGAGCCCACTGTCAAGCTACTGACATTAAAGAAGTGCTTGTTGGGAGGCAACCCAATATTATATTTATCTATTTTCTTTTGTTATTTTATGTTTTTTTGTAGGTTGATGATCATAAGAAGTCACAAAATCAATTGAAAAAGCAAAAATAGAATGAAAAACAGAAAGAAAAATAGCACACCCTGGAGGAAGATCTTGCTGGCGTTTAAACGCCAGTAAGGGTA
This sequence comes from Arachis duranensis, assembly GCF_000817695.3. Taxonomy (NCBI): domain Eukaryota; kingdom Viridiplantae; phylum Streptophyta; class Magnoliopsida; order Fabales; family Fabaceae; genus Arachis; species Arachis duranensis. Next base: position 17,331,208 of record NC_029773.3, on the reverse strand, counting down.
GCAAATGGGCGTTTAACGCCCAGTCTAGCACCATTCTGGGCGTTTAACACCAGAAAGGGGCACCAGACTGGCGTTAAACGCCAGAGAAGGGCAAGAACTTGGCGTTAAACACCAGAAATGGGCACCAGCCCGGCGTTTAACGCCAGAATTGGCATGAAGGGCAATTTTGCTCGCCACTTGGTGCAGGGATGACTTTTCCTTGACACCTCAGGATCTGTGGACCCCATAGGATCCCCACCTACCCCACTACTCTCTCTCTTCTTAACCCATTCACCAATCACCTCAACACCTCTTCCCCAAAAACCCTTCACCTATCCAATTCCATCTTTCTCTTCACCACTCACATCCATTCTTCATAAAACCCCACCTACCTCACCCTTCAAATTCAAACCACTTTCCCTCCCAAACCCACCCTCCCATAACCGAACCCTACCCCTCTCTCCACCCCTATATAAACCCATCTTCACTCCTTCATTTTCACACAACCTAAACACTATTTCTCCCCCTTTGGCCGAACCACAAAGCCATCTCCATCTCCTCTATTTCTTCTTCTTCTACTCTCTTCTTTCTTCTTTTGCACGAGGACGAGCAAATCTTTTAAGTTTGGTGTGGTAAAAGCATTGCTTTTTGTTTTTCCATAACCATTTATGGCATCCAAGGCCGGAGAAACCTCTAGAAAGAGGAAAGGGAAGGCAAAAGCTTCCACCTCCGAGTCATGGGAGATGGAGAGATTCATCTCAAGGGTGCATCAAGACCAGTTCTATGAAGTTGTGGCCTTGAAGAAGGGTGATCCCCGAGGTCCCTTTCAAACTCAAAAAGAGTGAATATCCGGAGATCCGACATGAGATTCGAAGAAGAGGTTGGGAAGAGATCCGACATGAGATCCGAAGAAGAGGTTGGGAAGTTCTTACCAACCCCATTCAACAAGTCGGAATCTTAATGGTTCAAGAGTTCTATGCCAATGCATGGATCACCAAGAACCATGATCAAAGTGTGAACCCGAACCCAAAGAATTGGCTTACAATGGTTCGAGGAAAATGCTTAGATTTTAGTTCGGAAAATGTAAGGTTGGCATTCAACTTGCCCATGATACAAGGAGATGAACACCCTTACACTAGAAGGGTCAACTTTGATCAAAGGTTGGACCAAGTCCTCATAGACATCTGTGAAGAGGGCGCTTAATGGAAGAGAGATTCAAGAGGAAAGCCGGTTCAACTGAGAAGGCATGACCTCAAACCCGTTGCTAGAGGATGGTTGGAGTTTATCCAACGCTCAATCATTCCTACTAGCAACCAGTCCGAAGTTACTATAGACCGGGCCATCATGATCCATAGTATCATGATTGGAGAAGAAATAGAAGTTCATGAGGTTATAGCCCAAGAACTTTATAAGGTGGTGGACAAGTCCTCTACCTTGGCAAGGTTAGCCTTTCCTCAACTCATTTGTCATCTCTATTATTCAGTGGGAATTGACATTGAAGGAGGCATCCCCATTGATGAGGACAAGCCCATCACTAAGAAAAGGATGGAGCAAACAAGAGATTCCACTCATCATGAAATCCCTGAGATGCCTCAAGGGATGCATTTTCCTCCACAAAACTATTGGAAGCAACTGAACACCTCCCTAGGAGAATTGAGTTCCAACATGGGACAACTAAGGGTGGAGCACTAAGAACATTCCATTCTCCTCCATGAAATTAGAGAAGATCAAAGAATCATGAGAGAGGAGCAACAAAGGCAAGGAAGAGACATTGAGGAGCTCAAGCACTCCATAAGATCTTCAAGAGGAAGAACAAGCCGCCATCACTAAGGTGGACCCGTTCTTTAATTTCCTTGTTCTTTATTTTTCCATTTTTCGAAAATTATGCTTATGTCTACCTATGTTTGTGTCTCATGATCATTAGTGTCTTAGTGTCTATGCCTTAAAGTTATGAATGTCCTATGAATCCATCACCTCTCTTAAATGAAAAATGTTCTTAATTGAAAAAGAGAAGAATTGCATGAATTTTGAATTTTATAACAAATTAATTATTTTGATGTGGTGGCAATACTTTTGTTTTCTGAACGTATGCTTAAACAGTGCATATGTCTTTTGAATTTGTTGTTCATGAATGTTGACTCTTGAAAGAATGATGAAAAAGGAGACATGTTACTGAGGATCTGAAAAATCATAAAAATGATTCTTGAAGCAAGAAAAAGCAGTGAATACAAAAAAAAAAGAGAAGGAGAAAAACGAAAAAAAAGGGGGAGAAAAGAAAATGAAAAAAAAAAGAGAAAAAGAAAGAAATAAAGTTGTGATCCAAGGCAAAAAGAGTGTGCTTAAGAACCCTGAAAAAGCTAAAAGCCCCGCTCATCTAATTAATACTAATCTTCATAGATGTTTTTGGAATTCATTGTATATTCTCTTCTTTTTATCTTATTTGATTTTCAGTTGCTTGAGGACAAGCAACAATTTAAGTTTGGTGTTGTGATGAGCGGATAATTTATACGCTTTTTGGCATTGTTTTTAGTATGTTTTTAGCATGTTTTAGTTAGTTTTTAGTATATTTTCATTAGTTTTTAGTTAAAATTCGCTTTTTTGGACTTTACTATGAGTTTGTGTATTTTTCTGTGATTTCAGGTATTTTCTGGATGAAATTGAGGGACCTGAGCAAAAAAATGATTTAGATGCTGAAAAAGGACTGCGGATGCTGTTGGATTCTGGCACAAGAATGGGAGTTAAATGCCCAAACTGGCACAAAAGCTGGCGTTTAACTCCAAGAAAAGTCTCTACACGAAAATGCTTCAATGCTCAGCCTAAGCACACACCAAGTGGGCCCGGAAGTGGATTTTTATGTAATTTACTCATTTCTGTAAATCCTAGGCTACTAGTTCTCTATAAATAGGACCTTTTACTATTGTATTTTGATCTGGAGATCTTTGAATCTTTTGATCACGTTTGGGGGCTGGCCTCACGGCCATGCCTAGACCTTGTTCTTATGTATTTTCAACGGTGGAGTTTCTACACACCATAGATTAAGGTGTGGAGCTCTGCT
>NC_029773.3:17301101-17328090 GCF_000817695.3 Arachis duranensis | reverse complement strand
TCAGCTTATTCTTGTTCTAAGATATTCATTTGCACCCAAGAACATGATGAATGTGATGATTATGTGACACTCATCATCATTCTTACTTATGAACGAGTGCCTGACAACCACTTCTGTTCTACAAGCAAACAAGGCTTGAATGTTTATCTCTTGGATCTCTTAATCGGAATCTTCGTGGTATAAGCTAGAACTGATGGCGGCATTCAAGAGAATCTGGAAGGTCTAAACCTTGTCTGTGGTATTCTGAGTAGGATTCAATGATTGAATGACTGTGACGAGCTTCAAACTCGCGATTGTGGGGAAGTACACTTGCTGGTTAGTTGTGCGAAGTTGTGATAAAGAGTTGAGATTACAATTGTGCGTACCATGTTGATGGCGCCATTGATGATCACAATTTACGCGCACCAGTTTGCTTGTCCTCAAGCAAAGAAGAACTGAAAATAAAAACAAATAGTGAGAGGAAAGAAGAATATAAAGATAAAAGAACAAGAGAGAATTAGGATTGGGAGAGAGAGAAAGAAAAGTGAAAACTGTGCGGCGAACAAGTGTAGTTGTGCGACGAAGGTGACGCGTACGCGTGGATTGCGACTTTTCTTAATGACGCGTTAGCGTCAGGCACGCCTCCGCGTGCCCTGGGTTTTGCACGATTCGCGCGAAGCCAGCCGTGCGCATGCACAACTCTCTGTTCACGTGGCTTGGGAACCAAAAATTTCATATGACGCGTGCGCGTCATGCACGCGCACGCGTGGAGGACCATTTTTGCAAATGATGCGCACGCGTCAGGGATGCGTTCGAGTGAGTAAATTTGTGCCTCTAGCACGCTTCCAGCTCCAAGGCAGCACAACTCTCTGCCCAAACACTCCTTTACGTCAGTTTTGTAGGTCACGCGTACGCGTCACTGACGCGCACGCGCGGTCATGTTTGTGCGCCAAGCATGGGTCCAGTGCCACTCCCGCGCAACTCTCTGTCAAATTTTGTTTTGTACGCACACATGATTGATGCGTTCGCGTCAGCGATGCTTGCGCGTTGTGTTCTCTTTCTTTTTTTTTTAGCTTGAGGTGTTCGGTTCCTGGAATAACATAGCTGCATGATCAAAAAATTAGTAAGAACTCAATAAAAATCAAATAAGTAAGAAAACTACTACTACGAAAAATAACTAAGAATGAAAAAGAACGATCATACCATGGTGGGTTGTCTCCCACCAAGCACTTTTAGTTAAAGTCCTTAAGTTGGACATATGGTAAGCTCCTTGTCATGGTAGTTTGTGCTTGTACTGATCCAGGAATCTCCACCAATGTTTGTAATTCCAATGGCCACCGGGATTCCAAACTAGGTGCATAACGCCTTCGAGCAAGTTGAAGCAAGTGACAAGGCCCCAAGAGTGTTGATTGTGGGAATGAATTCCAGGGTCTCAAACCTTGCTTTTACACCCGTCTTCTTATGGATCACCATTGTTCCCACCGGGTGGCAAGCAATCTGAATTCTCACAGAGACATCCAAACAACCTTCTAGACCCATTCAATTGAGCTCTACACCAATCCTTGCACTTCAATTTGGAGCATGCAACCATATTGAACCTTGCTTGACAACTCTTGCCACTAACCATCTTCATCTTACTCTTAATGCCACAAAGAGCTCTAAGTTGACCATCTGTCTCCAGTAGCCCATATTCAAGTGGGAAAGTAAAGGTTAAGGATAGGAATTTTACCCACTTGAATGTTGTATTGGATGGTGATGGCTTTGAAAGAGGTCTTGCAAGCTCCACTCCCTTGTGTTCTTCTTTGAATTCTTCTACCTCTTTGCAAGCTTCCTCAATTTCAACCTCTTCCTCTTGATAGCTTTCTTCTAATTCAATCTCTTCTTCATTGCTTACCAAGGGCATGGGAGGTTGTGCATCTTCCTCTTCTTCCATATGTGAGGGTGGAAAGTTCTCTAATTCACCGGAGTATAAACTCCTTTGATTGATTTCCTCACTTTCTTCCATAGGATCTTGCATTGTATCTCTTGGAAAGGAATTTGCTTGTTCCTCTTCCTGGTTCTTGATTAGCGACTGCACATGTTTCTCTACATTTTTGACACTTGTCTTTATATCATGTAGAAATTTTTTCATGAGAAGCTCAAGATTTGACGGTATTTGAGATGAATAAGGAGATAGTGGCTCTTGATATGCATAAGAAGGAGATGATGGTTCTTGATAAGTGTAAAAAGAGGATGGTTCTTGGTATGAATAGGGAGATGGTGACTCTTGATATGGGTAAAAGGCTGATGGTTCTTGATATGGATAGAGAGGTGGTGATTCTTGTATGAATATGGAGATGGTGGTTCTTGATATGAATATGGAGGTGGTGGCTCTTGATAGTTGGAACATAGAGCATTGAAGTTTCTTTGGTTTTGACTTTGCCAACCAAAATTTGGATAGTTCCTCCATCCACCATAATATGAATCACTACTCGGGTGTGAGTAGTAAGCCTTGTGATCTCTCTCCATTATTTTTCCTTAGCACAAAACAGCAAAAAGGATTAAACGCACCATGTGGTAAATAGGAAAGCAAAGAAGAAAGAACAGAATTCTAAGAATTAAAACAAAACTAACTAGGAAACACCAAACTTAATTTCAGAAATTAAAAAAATATTAGTGCTATTTATTTCTCAAATTTTTTTTAAATTTTTTTAAAAAAATAGATTTTAATAAAATTAAAAATAAAACGCCTAATCTCAGCAATCAAACAATTAATAGTTGTTAATCACCGTCAATCCCCGACAACGGTGCCAAAAACTTGGTGCGGTGATTTAACAACCACAAACTAACCGGTAAGTATACCGGGTCGTTCCAAATAATACCTTACGTGAGTAAGGGTTGATCCTACGAGGATTGATGGATCAAGCAACAATGATTGATTGATTGGCTTAGTTAGGCAAGCAAAAAAGGGTTTTGAGATATTCAAAAGGTTTAAGTTCGAACTCAGAATATCAAAAGGAAAAATAAATAAGTTGGAAATAAAATATAGAGAAAACAGTTAAGGCTTCAGAGTTATCTATTTTTCCGGATTGATTTTTCTTACTAACTATTTTAATCATGCAAGATTTAATTCATGGCAAACTATATGTGACTAGACCCTAATTCCTTAGACCTTCCTAGTCTCCTCTAAAATTCATTAACTGCCAATCCCTTGGTCAATCGATTCCAATTAGAGGGTGATGATCAAATTCCAGTTTATATGCCACAAGAATCGTAATTATCCAAAAAATAAGGGGATTATATGTCACGTATCCCGTTAAATACAAACAATTAGAAATTCAAGATAATATGTTTTCAAGTTGTTGTTCAAGTAAAGTGCTTTTCCAAGTTAAGAACTCAATTAGAACATGGGTCATACTTCCATTCCACCCAAATTCATAAAATAAAGAACAAAAATAATTATTGAAATATAAATCAAAACATGAATTAAATTAGAAAGATCAAATGAATCAATCCATACAAATAGACAGAGCTAGAAAACTAGGATTGTAAATTGGAATGGAATGGGATCCTCTCTAGGACCTCTCTCAGTAGAAGAGAAGTCTCCCCTTTCTATAACTAATCCTAATTAATTTAAAATCTAATATCTAAAATTAAGATAATATCTTTTCCTATTTTAAAATCAAATTTGAATTTAAATCAGAATTAACTAACTACTCCGTGTCTTGTAACGTGGGGATCACTTGGCTTCACTGGATCTGTGCCTATCTTGGGTGCTAAAATGGGGCCCAGAAATCACCCCCCAGCGGTTTCTGTGTTTTCTGCACGTGGCGCATGTCACGCGTACGTGTGATCGATGGTCTTTTCCGCGAGTCACGCGGACGCGTCGGTCATGCGCACGCGTCGCTGTGTAATTCTTCAAATCATGCGTACGCGTCATTCACGTGCACGCGTCGCCGTGGAAAGCTCCAAATCACGCGTGTGCGTCGCTCCTCGCTGCCATCTCCTTTGATTCTTGTGGTGTAGAAACTCCATCAAATCTAGTCGAATGCTACCTAAAATAAACAAAATTGCAAAATACGCAAAGTAGCATCTATATTGGCTAAAAGATAATTAATTCTTTATTAAACTCAACAAATTAGATGCAAATTCACTAGAAAAAGATAGGAAAGATGCTCATGCACAGATACCATATCAACTCAATTCATCAACAACCATTGCCAATATAACCTTTAACCAACTCAACAAACCTTGATCATCAATAATTATCCACATTTATTTCATACCCAAGGAAATCCGAGACTCAGATAGTTTCAATCTCAAATCATACTCGACTGGGAGCAAGTGGGGGCTAACCACTGCATCTACCCCAGGAGTCTCAAAAGCTCAACCTGGAGCGAGTGGAATCCCCACTACTGCCGCTACTACCCAGGCATCATAATCTCTGACCCGGAGCAAGTGGGACGAACCACAACCCTTGCATCTACCCAGGAGGTACGTTCTCATATACCCAGGAGGAACCAAGGAGGGGATCCTAGCCTCCCACCATCTTGTTGGGGGTAATTTTACAATACCAGGAGGAACAAGAAAGGGGACCCTCACCTTCCTTCATCTCTCTAGGGTCGCACTTCCGAGAAAGAGAGCTCACGATAAAGCAATCATTCAAAGCCATATCTTCATTTTCAGGTATAAATCAATATTTATCATAGCCATCCAGCTCATGGTATAAGCCATGACCAACCAGTAATCATTATCAAATACAGCCTTTTGGCTCACGGCATACACCGCACTTCCATCATCACCCTTAATAACTCATATAGTCATCATTAATCATAACTTATCAATAATCTCACTTACTTCATCCACAAGTTATCACATGTCCTAGCTTCATTTCATTACTAGGCATACTATAAAGATTTAGGACATAAAGGGTGAGAATGGAGACTTAGAAGTCTGAAATTTAGCTTTGAAAACTCAAAATCAACCTTGGGGTGAAAATAGGGTAACGCGTCGCCCACACGCATGCGTGAAAACCAAGTGACGCCTGCGCGTCAGCCACGCGTATGCATGGGTGCGTTTTGTGCCCCACGCACAAAACCAGCTCGATGCTCGCACAACTCTCGGGAATTTGGCTGGGCAATTGGTGCAGCACATTGACGCGTATGCGTAGACCATGCACACGCTTGGAGAGTGAAAATTTGAAAACGTCGCGTGCGCGTCGGCAACGCTTACGAGTGGGAGTGCATTCTGCAAAAAATTTTACTAAGTTAAAAAGCTGCAAAATTCACAGTTACAAATCCCAAACTTCCAAGACACATAACTTCTTCTACAAAAATTTTTTTCAACCGTTTCTGAACCGTTGGAAAGATCGTTGAATAAACTTTCATAAAAATCCAATTTTGAAGAATTCCAAACTTCGTGGATTGAGCTACGGACCGCCAACGTTGGTCAAAAATCAGTTTTTTCCAAACATAGGAATCACCAATTTTTCCAATATTCCCAAGCCAAATTCATTTCCACTCATCCAAATGACCGCAACCCAATCACATTCACATAATTACACTCAACCAAAACCAAACCTATCTCATCTACACAATTTCACCCAAAACCATGAAATTCCACTCTTCAATTCCTCAAACCATATTATTCAACAACCAAACCAATTATTCACACATTCAATATCTAAAATCCATCCAATTACTCATGTCATCACACAATACACACGTAAACTTACCTTACTTACCTCTTCCGGCCTCCGGCCCAAAATTCACGGCCTCCGACCCAAATTCACAATTTAAATGCATAATCTACAAACCAATACTTATTGTCCAATTCATCATATTCTCAACACACCAAACATACAAGTTCACACAAATCTCAACCCAAATCATAAATTTACATTACATATCAATTATGCATATTAGCACTAACCATTCACACAATCCAAACTTAATCCTAGGGGCATCTTGATAAACAATTATTTCAGTTAGTTTTTATCCATGTTTATAAAATAGTCAGATAAATTAAAATCTCAAACGTGATGTCAAAAAGACCCTCAAACCAGGCTTAGTCAGCATGTGTACAGTCATTAACAATAATTTTAAAACTGCCATGAATATCTATAGTTGGAATTTTCTTTTGGATAGAGATCATTGTTCTTTGCATAATCATTTTATAAAGGGAACACTATGTACAACTATATTGGATTTATATATGTATCGTATCTCTATATCTTGTAAATTTTCAAAATTGTTTAAACTTTGCATCGAATTAAAGCCGATATGTTATGATGTATAGACATTGAAGCGGACACAGAGCATAATATAATATCGGACACGCAGACATAGAAATGGTGAATTGTTGAATTTTCAGATATGTTATTGTTTAATATAATTTTATTAAATGAATTATAATAATATTTTGGTATTCTATTAGTATTAAAATATAAATCCATTTTTTAGTTATTTTAATGCCTATTTTTAATTATATAAAGTATTTGAAAAAAATATTTCTCTTAATAAATAATAATATGTATTATTTCTAAACTTATTTCAAAAATATATATTGCTATTTATGTTCGAAGAAATATTTTTTATGTTTTATTAAGACACAATTGGACACGAAAGAGACGCGTGTTAGATGAATGTCAGAAGGGTGTCGTGTTCAAAATGTGTTTGACATACATACATTGAAACTCAACAAAGTGTTTGCAATTCATAGTCTATATACAAATTCTGGTATTTTATCTATTCACCCTCAGATCACTAAAACTCGCTTTTAAGCTAAGGGATACGCTCTTAGCACTCTGGTGTGTAATCGACATGCTGCTAACTTCAATTAATCAATTCAGTTGAATACAAATAATTGATCCGAGTGGCCTTCCATGTTAAATGACCTTTTCAGGGATCACGAAGAACAGGAGATATCCAAACACCAACAAGTGGGACAAAGGTAGTCGCTCCCCTAATTATAAGAATCCTACCGCCAAGAAAGAACTTGAGATGTTGTTGAGGTGGGGATTGACTGAATATTGATCGACGTTCTATCAATAATTCAATTAAATTACCATTATTTTCCTCATTTACTCTTTCTAATGGTCTACTTTTTCCGGTTGTGATTTAGTCTTCTATTTGAAAATTTTCACCACTATTATTTATCGTTGTAACAAATTTTATTTTAAAAAATATCAAATAATAAAAAAATAAAAAAGGAAAAAAAAGTAGTGATAGAAAGAGAGATGGCCACGAAAGGGTTCATCATACACAAGATAATGAGTGAGAAACAAAAACCTTAGAATGTGAGGGTCTTTGTACTAATATATTTTTTTTCTTGCTATCTATTTTCTCAGGTTGAAACTTCGAGCATCTACGATGCCACCTATTGTAGATATCATGAGCATGAACAACAAAAGGAACACATATTCTTTTAAAATTTGATTTCTTGACAGAGATGGAATCTGAAAACCTTGAAGATGGTTATAAATGGTGCAAGTATGGCATAAAATCCATAAAAATAGCCCTTTTCAAATGGTGCAAGCTTCGGCAGATTCAATTCACAGATCAACATATTAAATTCATAATTAAAAATATTAAAATAAAAAATAGTATACCTAATATTTTCTTATCATATTTCTGTTTTTGATAACTTAAGAACATACATCATCACTGTATTAACATAACAAAAAAAATTGTAAAAGAATAAAAATTGTAATTCGGAGAGTATCCCTTTCATGTTTGGTATCTCCCCTCTCTCTGTTTTTTCCTTAAGTAGTATAACAAAATTGTAACTAAGAGGCACCGATCTGAGAAAAATAAAAAAAATAAAGGGAGAGTTGACATAGTGTTAGAAATGTGATAGTATGTACAAGAATAGAATCATAAGACGGTCAAATCAGTATCAATAATAAAATAATTCATTTAAAGAATAGAATACATCATTAGTTTCTCCCTTATCACCACCGCCACCACCATCTTTATTGTCTACACCTACCACCATCACCCAAGATTTTAGCTTTTTCAATGATACCTTCTTTGAAAACTCAATTTCTCGCTTGGTAAACGTTGGAGACTTTGGTCTTTCCTTATATGAGTGGTTAGACATAGCTGAAGAAGATGCCCCACCAACCGAAACGCCAATAAAGCATCCTCTTCCTTCTCTATCTCCATATACGTAGTTATTCTAGAATCTTCTGAAGTAGGTGCATAGTCACAAAATCCAGCCCTTTCCATAATCCCATCCAATCCTGAGGTGGTCGTTTCTAACAATAACATCACCAACAACAGAGCTGTAAGACCTAAATGTTCAGTGGAATCAATTGTTGGTGGAAATGGAAATCAGAGAGGTGATGACCCAGATGATGAAGAACATAATATTATAACTAGGTAAGAAGAAAAAAATAATAGTAATAATACTGAAAAAAACAAATAATACAATTAAATGACTATTATTTTCCTTGCTTACTCTTTCTAATGGTATACTTTTTGCTGTTATGATTTAGTCTTGCATTTAAAAATTTTCACCACTTTTATTTTTTGTTGTAACAGATGTTTTCTGAAAAATATCAAATAATAAAAAAGAAAAAATGAGAAAAAAATTGTTATAGAAAGAGAGAAGGCCAGGAAAGGGTTCATCATACATAGCATGATGAGTGAGAAATAAAAAACCTAAAATATGGGGGTCTTTGTACTAATATTTTCTTTTTTGCTCTCTGTTTTCTTAGGCTGAAACTTCGATCATCAACAATGGCATCGGTTGCTGATACCATGAAGATGAACAACAAAAGGAATAAAAATAATCTTTCAAAAATTACTTACTTGACAGAGAGCGAGTCTGAAAACCTTGAAGATGGTTATAAATGGCGCAAGTACGGCAAAAAATCACTCAAAAAGAGCCCTTTCCCAAGGTGATGATCTAACTACCATACTAACGCAGCAAAATCTGCGGTGTTGTTTAAAATATTAAATAAAGACACATGAATAGCTTTACCTATAACAATACTGTTGTGGCTTCTTTTGCAGGAGCTACTATCGTTGCACTGCAATTGGTTGCAATGCAAAGAAGAGAGTGGAGCGGTACATGGATGATCCCACCCATGTACTAACCACCTATGTGGGTTTGCACGCTCACGATTTGCCACCAATCCTTCCTCCTCCATCAAGATCTTTCAACCTCTACAATAACTCCACCGTAAGCCCCAAACTTGGTAAAGGAAGCGATGAACAAAAACCTATACTTTCAGATGCAAGTGCAGGTGCAAGAGAAAGAATGTATGCTAACAACACTATTACTAGTGTTAATGTTAGAACTGACAGTGATAGTTGTGTCAATGACGTTGGCTCGATTGAGAATATTGGTACCGGACTGCTTGAGGATATTGTTAATTTGTCATCAATAGCACCTCATTATCAACATCATCAACCAACATCTCTATAGATGAAGAAAGTATAACAAATAATTCTTAGATATTCTCAACAGTCTTGTTTAATATTTTAGCCATTTTGAGTATTTTGAAATAGGCAAAAAATAATTTTAGTACTTTTCCTTTTTGTTTATCTTTTTCTTTATTGATTGTTAGGCAATAAAAAAAATCTAGTGGCAATGTATTATAATCATAGCCATTAATTAACAATAAGAAATATAAAAAGAAAAGTTTATAAGGTATAAACGTTTACATATTCAAAATAATTGTATATATATGATAATAGTTTGAATTTACTATTTAATTATCATAATTATGTGTATTGAGGTGTATTTATATTTGAAAATGGTCAAATCTTTAGATTAAATATTGTGTTTTAAAAGGTAACAAAATTGATGATATTTAATAGCAGCAATTAATGTTAAATTTTGTAAATTATAAGAATTATGAAGTAAATTATATATGCCTGATATTTTTATCATTAAATTTTTTACATGAAAAACTTAAACTATTGTATATTTTTATTTATTCCTACTTAAAAATAGTCAACATAGTACTAAATGTAGGGTTTATTAGAAATGGAATTCATGAAAGTATTTGTTAATAAATATAAACATAACAAAAATTATAGAAAATTTAAATTACTTAATTATTGATAAACAATTATTTCAATTAGTTTTTATCCATGTTTATAAAATAGTCAGATAAATTCAAATCTTAAGCATGATGTCAGAATGACCCCCCAATACCAGGTTTAGTCAGCATGTGTACAATCATTAACAATAATTTTAAAACCGCCATGAATATCTATAGCTGGAATTTTCTTTTGGATAGAGATCATTGTTCTTTGCATAGTCAGTTTATAATGGGAACACTAAGTACAACTATATCGGATTTATATATGTATCGTATCTCTATACCTTGTAAATTTTCAAAATTGTATACACTTAGTCATTGCATCGAATTAAAGCCGATATGTTATGATGTATAAACATTGAAGCGGACACAGAGCATAATATAATATCGGACACGCAGACATAGAAATGTTGAATTGTTGAATTTTAATAATATATATATATAATTTCATTAAATGAATTATAATAATATTTTGGTATTCTATTAGTATTAAAATATAAATCCATTTTTTAGTTATTTTAATGTCTATTTTTAATTATATAAAGTATTTGAAAATATATTTCACTTAATAAATAATAAAATGTTTTATTTCTAAACTTATTTCAAAAATATATATTGGTATTTATGTTCGAAGAAATATATTTTCTGTTTTATTAAGACACAATTGGACACGAAAGACACGTGTATTAGACGAATGTCAGATGAGTGTCGTGTTCAAAATGTGTTTGATATACATACAGTGAAACTCAGCAAAGTGTTTGCAATTCATAGTCTATATACAAATTCTGGTATTCTATCTTTTCACCTTCAGATCACTAAAACTCGTTTTTAAGCTAAGGGATACGCTCTTAGCACTCTGGTGTGTAATCGACATGCTGCTAACTTCAATTAATCAATTCAATTGAATAAGAATAATTGATCCGAGCGGCCTTCCATGTTAAATGACCTTTTAAGGGATTATGAAGAAGAGGGGATATCCAAACACCAACAATTGGGACGAAGGTAGTCGTTCCCCTAAATATAAGAATCATACCCCCAAGAAAGAACTTGAGATGTTGCTGAGGTGGGGATTGACTGAGTATTGATCGACGTTCTATCAATAATTCAATTGAATTACCGTTATTTTCCTCATTTACTCTTTCTAATGGTCTACTTTTCCCGGTTGTGATTTAGTATTCCATTTGAAAATTTACACCACTATTATTTATCGTTGTAACAAATTTTATTTTAAAAATATCAAGTAATAAAAAAATAAAAAAGGAAAATAAAAGAAGTTATAGAAAGAGATAAGGCAACGAAAGGGTTCATTATACACAAGATGATGAGTGATAAACAAAAACCTTAGAATGTGAGGGTCTTTGTACTAATATATAAATATATATATTGCTATCTATTTTCTCAGTTTGAAACTTCGAGCATCTACGATGCCGTCGATTGTAGATATCATGAGCTGGTTGAAACTTCGAGCATCTACGATGCCACCTATTGTAGATATCATGAGCATGAACAACAAAAGGAACACATATTCTTTTAAAATTTGATTTCTTGACAGAGATGGAATCTGAAAACCTTGAAGATGGTTATAAATGGTGCAAGTATGGCATAAAATCCATAAAAATAGCCCTTTTCAAATGGTGCAAGCTTCGGCAGATTCAATTCACAGATCAACATATTAAATTCATAATTAAAAATATTAAAATAAAAAATAGTATACCTAATATTTTCTTATCATATTTCTGTTTTTGATAACTTAAGAACATACATCATCACTGTATTAACATAACAAAAAAAATTGTAAAAGAATAAAAATTGTAATTCGGAGAGTATCCCTTTCATGTTTGGTATCTCCCCTCTCTCTGTTTTTTCCTTAAGTAGTATAACAAAACTGTAACTAAGAGGCACCGATCTGAGAAAAATAAAAAAGAAAAAAGGGAGAGTTGACATAGTGTTAGAAATGTGATAGTATGTACAAGAATAGAATCATAGGACGGTCAAATCAGTATCAATAATAAAATAATTCATTTAAAGAACAGAATACATCATTAGTTTCTCCCTTATCACCACCGCCACCACCATCTTTATTGTCTACACCTACCACCATCACCCAAGATTTTAGCTTTTTCAATGATACCTTCTTTGAAAAGTCACTTTCTGGCTTGGTAAACGTTGGAGACTTTGGTCCTTTCTTATACGAGTGGTTAGACATAGCTGAAGAAGATGCCCCGCCAACCGAAACGCCAATAAAGCATCCTCTTCCTTCTCTGTCTCCATATACGTAGTTATTCTAGAATCTTCTGAAGTAGGTGCATAGTCACAAAATCCAGTCCTTTCCATAATCCCATCCGATCCTGAGGTGGTCGTTTCTAACAATAACATCACCAACAACAGAGCTGGAGGGCCTAAACATTCAGTGGAATCAATTGTTGGTGGAAATGGAAATCTGAGAGGCGATGAACCAGATGATGAAGAAGATAATATTATAACTAGGTAAGAAGAAAAAAAATAATAGTAATAGTACTGAAAAAAATTAATACAATTAAATGACTATTATTTTCCTTGTTTACTCTTTCTAATGGTATACTTTTTGCTATTATGATTTAGTCTTCCATTTGAAAATTTTCACCAATTTTTTTTATTGTTGTAACAGATGTTTTTTGAAAAATATCAAATAATAAAAAAGAAAAAATGAGAAAAAAATTTTTATAAAAAGAGAGAAGGCTAGGAAAGTGTTCATCAAACATAGCATGATGAGTGAGAAATAAAAACCTTAGAATATGGGGTCTTTGTACTAATATTTTCTTTTTTGCTCTCTATTTTCTTAGGTTGAAACTTCGAGCATCGACGATGGCATCGGTTGCTGATACCATGAGGATGAACAACAAAAGGAATAAAAATAATCTTTCAAAAATTACTTACATGACAGAGAGCGAGTCTGAAAGCCTCGAAGATGGTTATAAATGGCGCAAGTACGGCAAAAAATCACTCAAAAAGAGCCCTTTCCCAAGGTGATGATCTAACTACCATACTAACGCAGCAAAATATGCGGTGTTGTTTATAATATTAAATAAAGACACATGAATAGCTTTACCTCTAACAATACTGTTGTGGCTTCTTTTGCAGGAGCTACTATCGTTGCACTGCAATTGGTTGCAATGCAAAGAAGAGAGTGGATCGGTACATGGATGATCCCACCCATGTACTAATCACCTATGTAGGTTTGCATGCTCATGATTTGCCACCAATCCTTCCACCTCCATCAAGATCTTTCAACCTCTACAATAACTCCACCGTAAGCCCCAAACTTGGTAAAGGAAGCGGTGTACAAAAACCTATACTTTCAGATGCAAGTGCAGGTGCAAGGGAAAGAATGTATGCCAACAACACTATTACTAGTGTTAATGTTAGAACTGGCAATGATAGTTGTGTTAATGACGTTGGCCCGATTGAGGATATTGGTACCGGACTGCTTGAGGATATTAATTTGTCATCAATAGCACCTCATTATCAACATCATCAACCAACATTCTATAGTTGAAGAAAGTATAACAAATAATTCTTAGATATTCTCAACAGTCTTGTTTAGTATTTTAGCCATTTTGAGTATTTTGAAATAGGCAAAAAATAATTTCAGTATTTTTCCTTTTTGTTTATCTTTTTCTTTATTAATTGTTAGGCAATAAAAAAATATACTGGCAATGTATTATAATCATAGCCATTAATTAACAATAAGAAATATAAAAAGGAAAGTTTATAAGGTATAAACGTTTACATATTCAAAATAATTATATATATATGATAATACTATGAATTTACTATTTAATTATTTTAATTATGTGTATTGAGGAGTGTATTTATATTTAAAAATGGTCAAATCTTTAGATTCAATATTGTGTTTTAAAAGGTAACAAAATTGATGATATTTAATAGCAGCAATTAATGTTAAAATTTGTAAATTATAGGTATTATGAAATAAATTATATATGCCTGATATTTTTATCATTAAATTTTTTACATGAAAAACTTAAACTATTGTATATTTTTATTTATTCCTACTTTAAAATAGTCAACATAGTACTAAATGTAGGGTTTATGAGAAATGGAATTCACGAAAGTATTTGTTAATAAATATAAACATAACAAAAATTATAGAAAAGTTAAATTACTTAATTATTGATAAACAATCATTTCAATTAGTTTTTATCCATGTTTATAAAATAGTCAGATAAATTTAAATCATAAGCATGATGTCAGAATAACCCTCAAACCAGGCTTAGTCAGCATGTGTACAATCATTAACAATAATTTTAAAGCCTCCATGAATATCTATAGCTGAAATTTTCTTTTGGATAGAGATCATTGTTCTTTGCATAGTCAGTTTATAATGGGAACACTATGTACAACTATATCGGATTTATATATGTATCGTATCTTTATAACTTGTAAATTTTCAAAATTGTATACACTTAGTCATTGCATCGAATTAAAGCCGATATGTTATGATGTATAAACATTGAAGCGGACACAGAGCATAATATAATATCGGACACGCAGACATAGAAATGTTGAATTGTTGAATTTTAATAATATATATATAATTTCATTAAATGAATTATAATAATATTTTGGTATTCTATTAGTATTAAAATATAAATCCATTTTTTAGTTATTTTAATGTCTATTTTTAATTATATAAAGTATTTGAAAATATATTTCTCTTAATAAATAATAATATGTTTTATTTCTAAACTTATTTCAAAAATATATATTGGTATTTATGTTCGAAGAAATATTTTTTATGTTTTATTAAGACCCAATTGGACACGAAAGACGCGTGTGTTAGACGAATATCAGATGAGTGTCGTGTTCAAAATGTATTTGACATACATACATTGAAACTCACCAAAGTGTTTGCAATTCATAGTCTTTATACAAATTCTGATATTCTATCTATTCACCCTCAAATCACTAAACTCGCTTTTAAGCTAAGGGATACGCTCCTAGCACTCTGGTGTGTAATCAACATGTTGCTAACTTCAATTATCAATTCAATTGAATAAGAATAATTGATCCGAGTGGCCTTCCATGTTAAATGACCTTTTAAGTGATTACGAAGAACAGGGGATATCCAAACACCAACAATTGGGATGAAGGTAATCGTTCCCCTAATTATAAGAATCATACCCCCAAGAAAGAACTTGAGATGTTGCTGAGGTGGGGATTGACTGAATGTTGATCGATGTTCTATCAATAATTCAATTGAATTACCGTTATTTTCCTCATTTACTCTTTCTAATGGTCTACTTTTCCCGGTTGTGATTTAGTATTCCATTTGAAAATTTTCACCACTATTATTTATCATTGTAACAAATTTTATTTTAAAAATATCAAATAAAAAAAATAAAAAAAGAAAAAAAAGAAGTGATAGAAAGAGATAAGGCCACGAAAAGGTTCATCATACACAAGATGATGAGTGATAAACAAAAACCTTAGAATGTGAGGGTCTTTGTACTAATATATAAATATATATATATATTGCTATCTATTTTCTCAGTTTGAAACTTCGAGCATCTACGATGCCGTCGATTGTAGATATCATGAGCTTGAACGACAAAAGGAATACAAATAGTCTTTTAAAATTTGATTTCTTAACAGAGAGGGAATCTGAAAAACTTGAAGATGGTTATAAATGGTGCAAGTATGGCATAAAATCAATAAAAATAGCCCTTTTCAAATGGTGCAAGTTTCGGCAGATTCAATTCACAGATCAACATATCAAATTCATAATTAAAAATATTAAAATAAAAATAGTACCTAATATTTTCTTATCATATTTCTATTTTTGATAACTTAAGAACATACATCATCACTGTTATTAACATAACAAAAAAAATTGTAAAAGAATAAAAATTGTAATTCCTAGAGTATCCCTTTCATGTTTGGTATCTCCCTTCTCTCTGTTTTTTCCTTAAGTAGTATAACAAAATTGTAACTAAGAGGCACCGATCTGAGAAAAATAAAAAAATAAAGGGAGAGTTTTCACAGTGTTAGAAATGTGATAGTATGTACAAGAATAGAATCATAGGACGGTCAAATCAGTATCAATAATAAAATAATTCATTTAAAGAACAGAATACATCATTAGTTTCTCCCTTATCACCACCGCCACCACCATCTTTATTGTCTACACCTACCACCATCACCCAAGATTTTAGCTTTTTCAATGATACCTTCTTTGAAAAGTCACTTTCTGGCTTGGTAAACGTTGGAGACTTTGGTCCTTCCTTATATAAGTGATACCTTCCACTTTTGCATGCTTTTTTTTTATCCTCTGAGCCATTCCTGCCCTGTAATCTCTGAAATCACTTAACACACATATCAAGGCATCTAATGGTAATAAGAGAGGATTAATAATAAGCAAATATAAGATCAAAGAAGCGCATTTTCAATCATAGCACAAAATCAGGAAGGAAATATAAAACCATGTAAATATTATGAATAAGTGGGTAAAGAGTTGATAAAATCCACTCAATTGAGCACAAGATAAACCATAAAATAGTGATTTATCAGCTAACATTTCCTATTGACTTCTACATTTTGGAGATGCCCCCTAATGAATCAGGAAGACCATCATCTATCCTGCTTGGAAGGCCATTTCTGCAGACTTCAAGGTTCAAATTAGATGCCTTCTTAGGAACTTACTCTTTTGAGATAGATGGCATAACAGTGAGCTTCAACCTGGATGAAGCTATAAAGCACCCACCGGAAGATCACTCCAACTTCCAGTGTGACATTATTGATGAGATTGTGGCTGAAGTTCACCAAGAAGAGGTGGAAGAGACGCTTATGGAGCAAGAGGAAAGTGTGGGGACACCCCCTGAGCTTATTGAAGATACCTTGCCACCACAATTAGCTCCAGATGATCATGAACCTAGTCATGAGAAGAAAATGAAGCTAAAGCCCCTTCCACCCCACATCAAGTATGCTTTCCTTGAGGATAATCAGAAGCTCCAAGTTATCATTGCAAGGGAACTCACTTCCCAACAGGAGGAGCAGCTACTTAGTGTGCTAAGAAGACACAAGAAGGCCATTCGGTGGAGCTTGGCGGATATAGTTGGCATCAGCCCTCAAGTCTGTGAGCACCGAATATTTTTAGAAGAGGAAACAAGGTCTGTCCGTCAACCTCAAAGGTGGCTAAACCCCACCGTTCTAGAGGTGGTCAAGATGGAAGTAACCAGGCTGCTTGAAGCTAACATCATCTATCCAATCTCGGATAGTGAATGGGTCAGTCCTGTACAGGTGGTTCCAAAGAAATCTGGAGTCACGACAGTGAAGAACGAGCATGGAGAGCTCATTGCAACTAGAGTGCAGAACGCCTAGAGGGTATGCATTGATTACAGGCGTCTCATCCAAGCTACCCACAAGGATCATTACCCCCTGCCTTTTTTCGATCAGATGCTTGATCGCCTATCAGGTAAATCACACTACTGTTTTCTAGATGGTTACACTGGCAATTTTCATATTCATATAGCTCCTGAGGATCAGTAGAAAACTACTTTTACATGTCCCTTTGGAACGTATGCATATAAGAGGATGCCTTTTGGCTTATGTAATGCACCGGCAACGTTCTAGAGATGCATGATGAGTATTTTCTCAGATCTTCTTGAGAACTGTATGGAGATTTTTATGGTGATTCTTTTAGCCTTTGCTTGGATAGTTTAGCTAGATTATTAGACAGATATGTTAGTTCAAACCTTGTATTAAATTTTGAAAAATGTCATTTTATGGTCCAACAAGGTATTGTTCTAGGACATATTGTTTCTAATACTGGTATTTCAGTTGATCCAGCAAAGGTAGATGTCATTTCTGGGTTACCTTACCCCTCTTCTGTGAGGGAAGTCCGCTTGTTTCTTGGTCATGCAGGTTTCTACCGGTGCTTTATCCAGGACTTCAGTAAGGTAGCATTGCCGTTATCCCGACTCCTGCAGAAGGATGTTGAGTTCGAGCTGAGTACAGACTACAAAGAGGCGTTTGATAAGCTAAAGACTGCCTTGACCCAAGCCCCTGTTGTGAGAGGGCCTGACTGGAGTCAACCCTTTGAGATAATGTGTGACGCCTCCAATTATGCAGTAGGAGCGGCACTGGCTCAGCGCGATGGTAAGGACTCTTTTATTATTGCCTATGCATCTAAGACCTTAGACACTGCTCAGTCTAATTACACTACCACTGAAAAAGAGCTTCTGGCTATAGTTTTTGCTCTGGATAAATTCCAAGCCTACTTACTTGGTACTAAGGTGGTAGTGTACTCAGACCATGTAGCTCTAAAATATCTATTAGCTAAAAAAGAGTCAAAACCAAGGTTAATACGTTGGATATTGTTGCTGCAAGAATTTAATTTAGAAATTAAGGATAGGAGTGGTTCCTAGAATTTAGTGACAGACCACTTGAGTCGCCTAGAGCACATTAAGAGTGACTCCACTCCTATCAATGATGCTTTTCCATTTGATAGCTTACACGCAATATCTGTAGTAGTTCCTTGGTATGCCCCTGTAGCTAATTATCTAGTTAGTTATACATTCCTTCCTAATTTTACTAAGCATCAAAGGGACAAGTTGAAAAGCGAGTCCAAATATTATATATGGGATGACCCATATTTATGGAGGTATGGTGCTAACCAGATAATTAGAAGGTGTGTGCCTCAATCAGAATTCCAGTCAATTTTAGAGGCCTGCCACTCCTCCGAGAGTGGTGGACATTTTGGCCCTCAAAGGACAGCTAGAAAAATTTTAGACTGTGGATTCTAGTGGCCCATTCTTTTTAAAGATGCTACTGCCTTCTGTAAATCTTGTTCCCCATCCCAAAGATTTGGTAATATATCCAAGAGGGATGAGATGCCCTAACAACTTATGTTGTTCTGTGAAATTTATGTTTGTGGCATTGACTTCATGGGTCCGTTCCCAAACTCTAGCGGTTTCTTATATATACTGTTAGCTGTAGATTATGTTTCTAAATGGGTGGAAGCAATTCCTACCCGTACTAATGATGCTAACGTTGTTGTCTCCTTTGTTAGAAATCATATTATCTATCACTTTGAATCACCACGACCAATCGTGAGTGATCAAGGCACCCACTTTTGTAACAGGAGATTAACAGGACTACTTAAGAAACATGGCATTGTTTACAAGGTAGCAACAACTTACCATCCTCAGACTAATGGGCAAGCAGAGGTGTCTAATAGAGAGATAAAGTACATTTTGGAGAAGATAGTCAACCCTCATAAGAAGGACTGGAGCACACGGCTTGTTGATGCGTTTTGGGCTTATCAGACGGCATACAAGACACCCATAGGAATGAGCCCCTTCCGCTTAGTGTACGGAAAGGCTTGTCACCTCCCAGTGGAGGTGGAACACAATGCTTTCTGGGCTGTAAGAGAATACAACATGGGATTTGAGAAGGCTGGCACTGAAAGGAAGCTGCAACTGGTAGAACTGGAGACCCTTCGACTCAAAGCATATGACAACTCCAGACTATACAAAGAGAAGGTGAAGGCTGTGCATGACAAGCATATCAAGAGAAGAGAGTTCAAACCTAGGGGGCTAGTCCTCCTTTACAACTCAAGGCTGAGGCTCATGCTAGGCAAGCTGAGATCACGGTGGGAAGGCCCCTCAGGGTAGAAAAGACAGAGCCATACGGAGTCTTCCACCTGCGTCATCCTTCAAGTTCCAAATTCATCAAGGTCAATTTACATCGCTTAAAGCTGTATCATAGTAAGAAGATGAAGGAAACTAAAGAGCTAGAGATCTTCCTCTTTGAGGACCCACCAACAGAAGCAGATTAAGCTTATAGACCGTCCAACTTAAGGACGTAAAAGCAAAGTGCTAGGTGGGAGACAACCCACCATGGTATGATTGTTTCTTCTCATTCCTAGTCTATTTTATTTTAATTTTCGCAGTAGTCATTCATAATTTCTGCACATTCATCTGCATGCTGCATTTTGCATTCTACATAAAAAAAAGAAAAAAGCACACGACATGCAAGCGTCGCTAACGCGTACGCGTTATATGTGTGTGCGTGAAACATAAAAATTGAACAGAGAGTTGGATAGGAGTAGTGCTGGTGGCGTGCCTTGTGCACAAGCAAGTCCACGCATACACGTCCCTCACACGTACGCATCGCTTGCGTTTTCCCCAGAACACGCGTACGCGTCCCTCACGCGTACATGTGACCCTGCAAATCGGCATAAACGGGTGTAGGGCCAGAGAGTTATGATGGTGTGGGGCTGGAACAGTGCTAGCAGCACAAGTCCCATCGCGCGTACGCGTCCCTGACGCGTGCGTGTCATTTTCTAATAAGGGCCATCCACTTGTGCGCATGCCTGACGCGCACGCGTCATATGCCATTTTTGCCCCACGCACTGATCACACAAAGAGTTGTGCGTGCATGGAGCAACCTTCGTGCCAATTGTACAACCCCCTGTCACGCGTAGGCGTCCCTGACGCTTAGGCGTCGTTATGAAATTGCGCGACCCACGCGTACGCGTCGCATGCGACGCACAATTAAACCACCTCAGCACCTGATTTCAAATCATCCAACCCTCCTAATTCTTTTCAATCCTAATTATTTCTTCTTTCTTCTTTCTTTCTTCTTCCCTATTCTTTCTTCATATCTTTACTTTCTTCTTTCTTTCTTTATCTTCTTCATCAGGTTTCTTTTCTTCTTTCTCTTTTACTCTTTCATTATTACATCAATTTATGTTTCTTTCTTTTCTTTATTTTTTCTTTTAGTTTCATTGTCCATGGTTTCGTTTTCTTTTTTTTTTCTTGCACTCTTATGTTGGTATTGGAATTTTTTTTGGGTATTACCTTACTATACTAAAGCTTGTCGATATTATGAGGAGTGATTTGAAAATTGATATTTTAATTTGGCTCTCATATACATTTGGATTATATTATTTTCGTTCCTACTTTAACTTGCTCACCAAGTGTTTGTGAAAAAGCCTATGGCATCTTGAACTCGATTTTGTTTTACTCCTCTTTTACTTGAATGCCTCTTTTTCAAAACACTTGCATTCCACATGTAATTGGGACTATCATTCACAATTGTCATCATTACAAATGCTCTTTTATTTGGCACATTTATTACTTAATGCTTGAGTTATGCTTCTCATGCCTGTTACTTGCATGTTTTTACCCTATTGCATCTTATTATTCTGAATTGCCTACGTGATCTTAATTAATGTCTTACCTACATGTTGTAGCTACAATGTACTTGAGCTATCATATTTCCTTTGGCATTCATTATCACCTGGAATTTTCTCCCTTCCGGTCTTAGTTATCTATATTTCACACTCTTCCTTTTTCTTCTTCCTTAGGCATGGGTACCAAGAAAGGAAAAAAGAAGGCAACTGACAAGACACCAGCAAGGAGAGGAACCAAGAGAACACTGGCAAAAGCACTTCCATCTACCAGTGTAAAGCCACCAACAAAGCGGGTGAAGAGGATCATTAAGGTTGATGAATCAGACAAAGCCTTTTTCACCCGAGACTCCACACGGTTTGCTAACCGTTATTGCGAACAGATGTTCCCCATCCTAACCGAGAGGAACTACAACAATGAGCACCTGCTCATTGTCCCAACACACTTTGTTGATTTTGTGGAGCCCCGAATTGAGATGAGACAATGGGATTTTTGAGGAGACAGCAGCGAGAAGCCAACTTATCATGGGTAGTTGAATTCTACTCAAACTTCTACCCGCCTACTCTACAGACTGTCTTCGTCCGTCAGCAGTAGGTCCCTGTCTCCGAGAGTGCCATACAGAGAACATTGGACCTTCCACCTAGTCCAAAGGGTTGGGAAGCATATCAAGAGGCATCCCATAAGCGCCAGACGTATCAGTTCGGATGGGATAGTGTTCTTGGAGTTATCGCCCAACCTGGCGGCACCTGGATCTATGGGACGCATCAGTCAAAACCCAAGAGCATCTCAGCCCAGTCACTTACCTTGGAGGCTCGCGTGTGGGCACAGATTATGTCCCACTATGTCTTTCCAAGCACTCACGAGTCAACCTTCACAGCAGATATGGCTGTCCTCATCTGGTGCATCCTGACAGAGCAACCCCTCAAGCTGCCCCGACACATCCGGCAAGCCATGGGACACGTATAGATAGCGGGTAATCTACCTTTCCCTGCCTTGGCCTCAGATTTGGTCTCTGCAGCAGGTGTGTCCTCTCGGGCAGGCGACACGAATGTCATGATCCCTAGAGCCGACCAGTATGTCCCGAATGGGAAGTACATCAGGCCGCCAGTTCCCTCTGTGAGCCAGCCTGCAGGTCCACCTTTGGATACTCCTCCCCGCTCCACTCCACCATCATCAACACCACAAGCACCATCCATCCTTCAAATGTTCCTTCAGATCCTTGAGAGGTTCGACTGGCAAGACCGGCAGATGGAGCAAATGAGGTGCCGTAACAAGCGCCGATACAACTATTTGAAGGACTTCATAGTTGGTACACACCCACCTCCAGAACCAAAGGACACCCCAGACTCCCCTTCATCCAGTAGCACAGGCAGCCAAGGCGAACCAGACACTGGAGGCGACACTTCCAGCCCTTCCTTGCTCCTTACTGATGGCACGGAGGACTGTGCCAAGCCTTAAGTGTGGGGAGGTCAGTCCTTGACTTCCGGAGGTAAGTTCTCTCTCTTAACACCAACATTTGAATTTTCCTTTGTTAGATAGGATAGATTACATGATAATAACTATTTGTATGTATGTTTTCTTGGTTGAAGTAATGAGTTTCTCTTCAAAACCCTTTTTACAATATTTCACTAATTTAAATTACAAATTTGTGTTAAACTTGTTTGAGGATTGTACTCTGGAACATGAATTATAGCTAGGAACACACAACCTGCGAGATTTGAACTTAATTACATGGTTACACTATTTAACCATAATATTTTATTCATGTGTATTTTCTTCTCTATGACTGCAATCTATATTTTGTTCCATTCTATATGTCCATTGTTTAGTGTATTCACATGCTTGCATATGATTGAGGCCATCATTTGTTATAAGCCCACTCACCCTAAATAGCCTACCCCTTCAATCACCTTTGTTAGCCACCTTGAGCCTTTTAATTCCCTTCTATTCTATATTTTACCACATTACTAGCCTTAAGCGTAAAAATAATTAATTACCCCAAGTGAATCTTTGGTTAGCTTAAGTTAGAAATTATGTATCAATTAAGTATGGGAAACTGTGGGAACTTAGGTTGATGAAAGTGTGTTGTGTTTTAGTGATAAAAAGTATTGGGAATTTGGGTGCATACTCATAGGAGACCAGAAAAATTAAAAACTCATATACATTGATATGTTATGTTTGCTTTCATGATGAAAAAAATTCAAATAATTAAGTAAATAAATGAATAAAGGGACAAAATTACCCCAATGTTAAGTTTAATAAAAGATCAAAGCATATGTGATAAAATTAAAGAAAAGTTTATGCATGAGTATGTGATGCAAAAGTCGAAATTTTGGGTAGCTAGGCATGATTTTGGAATCACATAGAGTGTACGTGTGTGTTAGGTGAGAGCTTAGGGTAATAAAAGATTCATATTATAACTCACTTGGCCATACATATATCATCACCCTTACCTTAGCCCCATTACAACCTTGAAAAGACCTTAGGATGTTTGCATTGGTATACTAAATTTTTGTTAATTGGTTGGATGAAGATCAAAGTTTTAGAAAGCATGACTAGAGAAGATGTGAGTGAATTAACCCTAGACACTTGAGAGAGTTAGAGTGATATACACTACCAGTGAGGGTTCAATACTTGATTCTATGTTCCCTGCTTTCATGAGCTATCTTCTTACAAGTTTACTTGTCTTTACTGTATGACTTGAATTAGTGGAATCTGATATATATATTTGTCTTGGAGAACTTGTTTATTTTCAACCAATTAGATAGAAACGTCTTAGGATATAGTTGTATTCATATATAGATTGCATTTCATGAGTCTTACTTTCCCATATTCATTCTTTTTGTCTCCTTGAGATTAGCATGAGGACATGATAATGTTTAAGTGTGGGGAGATTGATAAACACTATTTTATGGTTTATCTTGTACTCAACTGAGTGGTTTTTATCATGTCTATACACACTTATTTATACAATTTACATAGTTTTACAATTCCTTCCTAGTTTTATTCTACAATTGAAAACTTGCTTCCTAAGCACTTAAATTGTGTGTTCCCTTTATACCATTCGATGCCGTGATCTGTGCGTTAAGTATTTTCAGGCTTTATAGGGCAGAAATACCTTAAAGGATGGAGAGGAAGCTTGCATAACTGGAAGGAGCACAAGAATTAAAGGAGATAGCCAGCGAGGAGCGATGCGTGCGCATACCTGATGCGTGCGCGTGAATTGGAGTTCGCACGGCGATGCGTGCACGTGCTTGACGTGTATGCGTGACATGCGAGGATGACCAGCGACGCGTACGCATGACATGCGCTACCTGTAGAAATTGCAGAAAATGCTGGGGGCGATTTTGGGTTGAGTTTGGACCCAGTTGTCGGCCCAGAAACATAGACTAGAGCCAGGGGACAAGCAGAGACTCAACACACATTCTCATTCGCATAGTTTTAGTTTTAGATTGAAATCTTATAGAGAAATTACTACTTCCTCTAGGTTTTCCTCACATTCATAGATTTCTTGTTTTGATGCTTTTGATGCTTTTGCTTTGGATATTGAGAAGAGTCACTACCTCCATTGAAGTTTCTATTCTAGTTTGTGTCTTTATTTCTTTACTCTTTTAATTGCCCATTAATCCTATTTCAGATAAGGATGTTGCATTTTGGAATTTATTAATGCAAAGAATTACTTTTACCTTTAATTAATTTTCAGTTCCTATTTTATCTAATTTATCATGTCTTGTTCTTATAAGTTTGTGAACATTGTACTCATGTCGACGGAGTATACTCCCAACTTGACTTGGGGGTTGATTAAAAGAAGACCATTGAGTTGGAATACTCAAGTGATTAGTTAAATTGGAAGGGCTTGATGGTGTTTTTGTGGAAAAATAAATTTCCAACACACAAATCCAACCGGCAAGTATACCGGGTCGCATCAAGTAGTAATAACTCACAAGAGTGAGGTCGATCCCACAGGGATTGATGGATCAAGCAATTTTAGTGGGTGATTAGTTTAGTCAAGCTAACATTTAAGTGAGAATTGTGGCAACAGAATGTAAATAGCAGTGAACTTAAATTGCAGAATGTAAATAGGCAAGAAGCTTAAAGAACAAGAAAAGTAAATTGACAAAATCTTAAATGACAAGAAATGTAAATTGCATTAAATGTAAAGGGGAATGGGTGCAGAAAATTTAAAGGAAAGCAATAAGCAACACTTAGAATAATTGCAGAATAATTAAATTGCATGAAAATTAAAAGGACTTGGGTGCTGGGAATTTAAAATTCAACAAGAGAATGTAAGGAGCAATCAAACAGAAAAGTAAAAGATGAAATAAGTGCAGCAGATTTAAACAGAAATGGAAAATTGCTTGAAGAAGCAACACAGAATGTAACTAAGCTCAATTGTGAAATTTAAAGAGACAAGTGAAGATCTTAGGGAATCAAAGAGACTAGAAAAAAAGTCTAGATCTCAATCCCTTCCTTGATCCAAAAGAGAATAATTGCAGAAGAAAAAAAGAGAAGCAATCAGTGAAGACTCAAATTCAATCCTCAATTTCTTAGAAATCTGCAGAAAGTAAACAAATAGAATTCTCAAAGTGAGAATGAAACAGAATTCCTCCAATCTCACTCAAGAAAAACAGCAAAGAAAACTAAGAGAGAGCTATCTATTACTACTACTCCCTAATAGAGCAAGCCTCCCTACAAAGATGGAAGTGATGCCTTATATAGGCTTTACAAAATGAAAAATGAAAATGAAATTAAAATAAATTACAAAAATGAAAATCCTAATTTAATTGATCCATGTGCCTTTGAGTGATGATGTGGGCTTTGCTTGCTTTGGATTTGAGGAGAAATGGGTTTGCTTGGCCTTGATTCAATTTGGAGAGGAATTGAATTTAAATGAGATTTTGGCCCATGTTGCTCCCAGGAGGCTGCCCTGCCCTTGTGGAGGGCAGGGCAGAAAAATGAAGCTTGGTGCGAGAATTGGTGCGCGTTGGTGCAGCCTTGGTGCGAGCTTGGCGCGGCAAAATTTTCCTTGGTGCGTATGATGCTGCCCTGCCCGCGCCAAGGGCAGGGCAGGAAAGGTTTGGTGCGCCAGGGACGTGAGTTGGTGCGCGCGCTTGGTGCTTCCATGGTTGAAAATTGGTGCGCGCGTTGGTGCTTCTTGGTGCGCCACACACGATGCTTCTTGGTGCTTCCAAAATGCATTCCCGTGTTCGAACCTGGGAGGACGCACACGCTACATCATTTTCCTTGGCTTATTTTTGCTTATTTTTGGCCCTTAAAGATGCCTTTCGTTCCTGCCTCAATTGGACGCCAAATATCGATTTCTATATATCGTTGGAAAGCTCTGATTGTCAGCTTTCCAACGCAACTGGAAGCACATCAATCGGACGTCTGTAGCTCAAGTTATAGCCCTTTGAAGTAGGCATGGTCATGCTGTGAGCGCCCAGATTTTACCTTAGCGAATTTCTTGCTTCCAATCCTCAATGTGCATCACGATTTTGCCCTTGGCAAGGGCAGGGCAGTGTGCGTGCTGGCTGCTTCCTTCCTTGATTTGGTCATGGGCCACGCTTTTAAAAGCGTGGCCTAAGGCTCCAAAGTGTACCCCAACTTCAAAGTGTACCCCAAAGCTCTTTTTTTCTCCTTTTTTTGTGCTTCTTTGCTTCTTTTTCTTCTTATTTCCTACAAGATTTATAAAATTAAAAGATCAAGAAAATATATCAATTAAGTATAAAAGCATTCAATATTTAAGCACAAATCATCAATTTCTTGTATGAAAAAGCATAGAAAA
>NC_029773.3:17246224-17293705 GCF_000817695.3 Arachis duranensis | reverse complement strand
ATCCCCCGCCTCCGTTGCAACCCCCTCGGCCAAGGTTGCAACGCGCCCGGTCAAGGTTGCAACGCGTCCGGCATCCGTTGCAGCGCCGCCCGGCCAACGCTGCATCTCGCCCGGCATCTGTTGCACCGCCCCCCAGCCAACGCTGTAACGCGACCTGCCTCCGTTGCAACGCCGCCCAGCCAACGTTGCAACTCGCCCGGCATCCGTTGCAACGCGACCTGCCTCCGTTGCAACGCCCCCAGCCAACGTTGCAACGCCACCTGCCTCGCAGGGTGCCTGCTCACCCTTTCCCGGGCGCGTCTTTCTACGTGGACCACGTGCCGAGTCTAGGCGTGGCCCGACCTCGGCGGGTGCCAGCTCTCCCTTGGGTCACGTCCTTCCCCGGTTGACCGCGTACCGGGTCTTGCTGCCTATGGGGGGGACCAGGCATCGAGCGTAGTGCTGGCATTGCGCCCAGCAATCCTTCGGCCAGGTCGAGTCTGAGCAACTGGGGACGCCTCCCTATAATAGGCTACCGAGCCGTTACAGAAGTTAAGCCGGTTGAGGTCGGTTTTGCCGTTCGGGGATCCGTTTGCGTTCTATACGGCCCATTCTTCCCCCGGGGGCCGTAGGGGGGGCGGGGGAGGGCGATGATGGTGTTTTTGTGGAAAAATGAATTTTCCAAACACATAAATCTAACCGGCAAGTGTACCGGGTCGCATCAAGTAATAATAACTCACAAGAGTGAGGTCGATCCCACAGGGATTGATGGATCAAGCAATTTTAGTGGGTGATTAGTTTAGTCAAGCTAACATTGAAGTGAATTTGGATGAAGTGTAACCAACAGAAAGTAAATAGCAAGGAAAATTAAAGTGCAGAAAGTAAAATTGCAGGAAGCTTAAAGAACAAGAAAAGTAAATTGACAAAATCTTAAATGACAAGAAATGTAAATTGCATTAAATGTAAAGGGGAATGGGTGCAGAAAATTTAAAGGAAAGCAATAAGCAACACTTAGAATAATTGCAGAATAATTAAATTGCATGAAAATTAAAAGGACTTGGGTGCTGGGAATTTAAAATTCAACAAGAGAATGTAAGGAGCAATCAAACAGAAAAGTAAAAGATGAAATAAGTGCAGCAGATTTAAACAGAAATGGAAAATTGCTTGAAGAAGCAACACAGAATGTAACTCAGCTTGATTTTGAAATTTAAAGAGACAAGATCTCAGGGAATCAATGAGACTAGAAAACAAGTCTAGATCTCACTCCCTTCCTTGATCCAACAGCAAATAGATTGAAGAAGAAAGAAAAATAGAAGCAGCAAAGAGAGCCTTGATTCAAATCACAATTCCTTTAATTATGCAGAAGAACACAATTGAATTTCAGATCAAAGATTGGAACAGAATTCCTCCAACCTCAATCCAAAATTTCAAAACAAGAGAAAGATTAAAGAGAGAACTATCTATTCCTAATGGAGCCGGCCTCCTTTCAAAGATGGAAATGATGCCTTATATAGGCTTTTACAAAATAAAATTGAAAATGAAAAACAAATTAAATGAAAATCCTAATTCTAGCTTGTTCTTGTGCCTTTAAGTGATGATGTGGGCTTTGCTTGCTTTGGATTTGAAGAGAAATGGGTCTTGGATGGCCTTGATTCAATTTGGTGAGGAATTGAATTAAATTGAATTTTGGTTGATTTTGGCCCAAATGCTCCCAGGAGGCTGCCCTGCCCTTGTGGAGGGCAGGGCAGAAAAATGAAGCTTGGTGCGAGAATTGGTGCGCGTTGGTGCAGCCTTGGTGCGAGCTTGGCGCGGCAAAATTTTCCTTGGTGCGTATGATGCTGCCCTGCCCGCGCCAAGGGCAGGGCAGGAAAGGTTTGGTGCGCCAGGATGCTGCCCTGCCCGCGCCAAGGGCAGGGCAGGAAGAGTTTGATGCGCCAGAATTGTGGAGTGCGCGCGTTGGTGCTGCCAGGGGAGGAAATTGGTGCGCTAGGATCGAAATTGGTGCGTGCATGGTGCTGCCACACACACGATGCTGCCCTGCCCGTGCCAAGGGCAGGGCAATGTTCCAACTCTCTCGTCCCGTGTTCGAACCTGGGAGGACGCACACGCTACATCATTTTCCTTGGCTTATTTTTGCTTATTTTTGGCCCTTAAAGATGCCTTTCGTTCCTGCCTCAATTGGACGCCAAATATGGATTTCTATATATCGTTGGAAAGCTCTGAATGTCAGCTTTCCAACGCAACTGGAAGCACATCAATCGGATGTCTGTAGCTCAAGTTATAGCCCTTTGAAGTAGGCATGGTCATGCTGTGTGCGCCCAGATTTTACCTTAGCGAAATTCTTGCTTCCTATCCTCAATGTGCATCACGATTCTGCCCTTGGCAAGGGCAGGGCAGTGTGCGTGCTGGCTGCTTCCTTCCTTGATTTGGTCATGGGCCACGCTTTTAAAAGCGTGGCCTAAGGCTCCAAAGTGTACCCCAACTTCAAAGTGTACCCCAAAGCTCTTTTTTTCTCCTTTTTTTGTGCTTCTTTGCTTCTTTTTTTTCTTATTTCCTACAAGATTTATAAAATTAAAATATCAAGAAAATATATCATTTAAGTACAAAAAGCATTCAATATTTAAGCACAAATCATCAATTTCTTGTATGAAAAAGCATAGAAAATGGGTATATGATGACATGTCATCAGGGCTAACTCTCTAGGCACTAACGCTAACCCTTCCCAAAGGAGAGGATTAGGACTTGTGAATAAGAGTTAGCTCAATCATTTGACTTTCCTTTATTTAGTAAGGGTTAACTAAGTGAAAACAACAACCTCTTGCTATTCCACTTGGGAAAATCCAACAAGGTTAGAACTTCCAATTAATCTACCCCCGGTCAAGGCTTTTACTTTGAATATATAATTCGCTTTTAATTCACATTTCTTTAATTTACCATCATTAAATTTTCTGTTCCTCAACTCTCAAAAATTTCTGAGAAAACCCTAATCAGTAATTCGCACTTTCTTAGCAACTCGTTGGGAGACGACCTGGGATTTCTACTCACAGTATTTGTTTCTAAAATTTGTGACAACCCTTTTAAATTGATACGCGGAATTTTTATTGATTAAGAATTGTACTTGCAACGTTGATTTTTGAGTTAAATTCTTAATCGGTAATTTTTCGTACGTCATCCTCTAACCTAAGTTTTCACAACACCGTAAATATTAAACGTGCAAAACTTAAACCATACCTTGGCCGATCACTTAGTTTCACCCAAGGCAGCCTCACAACACAAATCACAGCCCTTCCAAACTTAATTAAAACAGTCCCAAAATAAGCTTTGATCACCAATAAGCCTCCAAGTACTCCCAACTCAATTCCAATGCATATATATAGACTCAATTCATCCCTAATTCACATATATATCCAAGTTCAGGTTTTTCATAAATAAATAAAAAATTGTCTAGGGTTTAGGTTATTCTTACCATACCCATTGATGATTGCAGTTGATGGTTTTCAATGGCTAAGAGAAGGGGGTTGAATCTTAGCCCTTTTTTTTTTTGCTCGTTTACACTTGCTGGTCCTTGAAGAGACTTTTTGATTTTTTGTCTCGTCCCTAGCCACGAGACTTTTATTTTTGTCTCGTCACTTGGCACGAGATATTTTTTCAGTTTTAGCTCCTGTGCAGTAGAAATAGAAATGGAGTAGAAGAGAGAGAAAATTGCACCCAGATATATCCTGGTTCAACTGCTAAGTACAGTTCAGCCTACATCCAGTCTCCATCACAACAATGATGGAATTTCACTATAATCTTCTTGATTACAGACTGTAAAGTGCTAACCCAACTTACAAGGAGATTCCTACAGAATCATGAAACACAACACAGATGTACAAATGAACTCTAAGGACATCTATGGCTTTTTTCTTTTAATTTTGCACTCTCTGCCTTTTTCTGCTCTATGGCTTTTTCATACAAACCTCATTGTTTGCCTTTTTCCATGAGACTCAAGACATGACAAAATTAAACAGAAAAATACAAAACAGAATACATTGAAGGAAAAGAGAAATCTGTTAGCTCAGGTAGCTCTGAGAACTCTGTAACTTGCACTCTCACACTTTCTCCTTGAATCAAACCTTGACTGTTCACCCTTACTTATAGGGAGAAGCCTTCAAGGTTGAAACCAAACAAACCAAGCTAAACTTCTTCTTCTTCAAAACAGAACCGGTTCGGCCAGGGAGAGAGAAGAGATAACCCATGCAAAATCCAACATGCAATTACCTCTAGTCCTTCCTTGGTCATCACTCTTCATCAATCCGAGCGCTCCATCCTTGGCTTGCTCTCCAAATGCTTCATGATGATGATGGCTTCATCTGCTCCAATCTCTGTCTCTTCCATCACGTAGACACCCTAGCTACTTCCTGTGGTGGTTGAGCAAAATCAGAGACAAGCCATCTCTCCAAGGATCTTCTTCTTGCTGGCCGAATCTCCTCCAACTATTTTTGGTATGGAGAAGCCAAGATCTCATCACCATATCTTACCATAAGTGATAAGAATCTCAGCCACTACATTTTTTATGTTTTCTTGCCATTATTGTGATGGTCTTTAGACGTGCCTTTCCTTCTTTTCGGTAGCTCAATGTAGCTTCCATGGCTTCCATAATTTTTGTTGAAGTGACCAAAGAGAAGAAAGAGATGAGAGAGAAAATAGAGCTAGAGGAAAAGCAATTAAATGAATCAAATTAATTGAAATGGGATTGCTTTTACTTCCCTTGCAGATTAGCGTGCCTCATTATGCCATCAATCAAATCAATGACACTTTCTCTCTCATAGTTCCAATTCATGTATTAACTCTTCTCAATAAAATTTTGAGTTCCATCACATGATTAAAGAAGAGATCCATTGGAAGTAATGGAACTTTGCTTTCTTTGCTTAGTGGATTCGGATCATGCATGAGGAACAATTTGGACTAGTAATAAAAGGTAAAACTGGCCCAACTGATAAAACCTTTCAGCTAACAATCATATGACATAAGACTAAATTTTTTATTTTATTGGGCTTGGAATCTCTCTTTTTTATTTTGGCCCAAATAATCACAAATTGCTTCAGCTATATAATATAGGAAACATTAATCAAGACTGATTGGTTTTAAGCATATTGGGCTTGCAATAATTCTGATTTTCTGTTCGGCCCAATAATAAACCTGCATCATAAAATTATTAATTAACATATGTTTCATGAAAATCAAATTAATAATTTTGTAATTAATTATTTCAATAATATTTGTTCATCATCAAAATTAAATTAAAGTTTTCCAAACTCATCAGGAGTACAACCCAATAATTATCCAATTTTAGTTTGCACCTAAACTACCAAAATTATCAAAATCACTCAAAATCTCAACAATTTTCGTGTAGAAAAAGAGCATAGAGAACTGGGAATTAATTGGTGAGAAACTTACCACTTTGTTCAAATAGAATTGAAGAGGACTCCAAGATGAACGCGTGGCCA
The DNA here is from genome assembly GCF_000817695.3 of Arachis duranensis. Taxonomy (NCBI): domain Eukaryota; kingdom Viridiplantae; phylum Streptophyta; class Magnoliopsida; order Fabales; family Fabaceae; genus Arachis; species Arachis duranensis. The sequence continues at coordinate 17,288,237 of NC_029773.3, read as the reverse complement.
CAAACGGCTTATCAATCGGAGCTCCGGATCGAAAGTTATGATGAATTGAAAATTGATAAGGGTTTAGATTTTGGTGGCTTTTCTTTTCTTCAATCTCTCTTCTCAGCGCTGGAAGGAAAACAAATAATGGGAAGTGGCTGAAATGATGATTATATATATTGGGTTTACGGGTCCGATTTAGGGTCGGTTCGACCAGTTCGGCCCAATCTTGGACCGAATTCTTTGAAATTAGTGTCGAAATTCTCATTTTGAAGAGCTCTATCCTATTTTGGTATTAGTTTTGCATTATTAATCTTCCTAATTAAAATTTGATTTATTGACTAAGTATTTACCGATTTTAGCGGGGTTTACAGTCAACTTTAACGGATGATAAAATAGTCTCTAACAATTCTAATAGAGAACAAAATGATCCATGACCCATTCTGTTCGAAAACGACACTGTTCTCCTCAAATTTCTATCATATCTCACATAATCCTTACAGTCTAACACTGCAACTTCAAGCTACAGAATGCACACTCTACAACTTCAATGTTCACAAGATGAAAAATTTTCAACTTGTTTTTAACCAATTCATACACAGAAAACTAATGACTATGTCTCTCAAGTACTTGTCGTCTTCGATGGATTCCATGAATCTAGATAGCAAGTTCGATTTGTTAAGACCTGTCATCGTCGTCGCCATCTCCTCCTCTGCCTTATCATCTTCATGACCACATTGTCCACCACTCTGATCGCTTTCTTCAGCTTCTTCTCCAAACCAATGTTCAATAATTGCTTCAGTTTTCATATGAGCATTAACAACGATATTGCTTACTGTCCTGATAGCTTGGATGCGAGGTCAAAGTTTCCTGCCAGCTTGGACTCTAGGAGAGAAAGAATGAAGCACTCGAGGTTCATTCCAAATGAGAATTTGCATATGATGTCAAAAGAGAATCTTTCCATGATATCCTAATATCCAACAATCTATATTGCTTGTCGGAGAGTGGAGAAAGACGTGCCCTTGGGGTAGTTGTAGAATTTGGTCTTGAGGATGTAGTGGACATTGTTGGGGTTGGAGGTGATTATGTTATCGAGGACGTAGAGGTGGATGCTTTTGGTGGTTGAAGTGCAGAGGAGGTGGGTATACTAGCCATAGTGATTTGGGAAGTGTGTGGTCCATGACATGTTGAGGTAGATGCGACATGCGTGGCAGTTACACCATGGCTTGATCTTGGAGTTGAAGAGGAGGAGGGAAAAGAAGGAAAGGAAGACTGTGAAGGTGAAGAAGGAGAGTATAAATGTTAGAGTTATGTGAGATGTGATGAAAATTAAGGAAGAACAGTGTCATTTCAAAACAGAGGGGTCAGGGATTATTTTGTCCCATGTTAAAGTTATTAGAGACCATTTTATCTTTCATTAGAGTTAATTGAGCAAAAGACCTAAGTGATTGATAAAAATAACAATTAGAGACCAATCGAATAATTAATTTTAGTTAAAAATTACAGTGTTTAGTCCAAAATTTTTTAGAGATATAATTTGGAGAGAAATTTTTTTCTAAAGGAGAGTTGTAGGCATAGTCCTTGACAGAGAATTTTTATTATAAAAGAAAGAACAGTAATCATGGCATATATGATATTCTATAATCATCCCCTGGCATTAGCACATATAAATATATGTGTGCATTAGTATGTAATGTGCATGAGGGGTGAAGTAAGTTATAGAAGTATAAATAAACTCTCGCGTGTACGTGTGCGTGCGCGTATGTGAGCGAACACAAGAGAGAGAAAAGTGAGTGTAGTGAGTTTTAATGTGTTTTTTTTACATATATATAAAAGAGTAATATATTGTTCTTTTTGTATTTAAAAATTTGTAAATTTTTCATATAGTGATAATATATACAAAATCTAGGAGGATGGTTTAAAATATTATATAAACATAGATCAATATAATAACTTCTTTTGCAATAATTACTATCATTGCACTGTAATTGGTTGCAATGTGAAAAAGATAGTAGAATAGTATCTGAATGATTCTACCCATGTGGTAACCACCTATGAGAGACTGTATCTTCATGATTTGTTATGGTTTTCTCTCTTCTATCGAGCTCCTTTAGTCTCTACAACAATTCTATCACAGATCCCAAACCTAATAGAAATAGAAGTAGACGTAAAGGTGCAGTTGTAGATGTAGATGCAAAGGTAGAAAATCATGCTAATAATACTATTACTAGCATTAATGTTAGAACTGACAATAGTAACAATGGTGATAGTAGTTGTGGTGTTAATGATGGTAGCTTACAGCGCATTGTAGTAGCTCCAAATGAGTTTAATTATAATAAGTAGATGTAGAGTATGCAATAAACAGTTACACCAGCACTGTTACAAAGCTTTAATTTAAGTGCTCCACAGGCTCCCTTGAATAATGTTACTCCTATGACTTTTAATAATCACAACCATTAGTCTGTTACCCGTCATTATCGATGAATGTTCATCATCATAATAATAATAATCATGGAGGCTTTTTTAGTGGTGGATCTTCCAATAATAATTATGCGGGTGAGAAATGTGAGTAGTGCATGTTGCTCATGATAAATAGTTGTACCATACAAAAGTCAAATCCATATTAATAGTTAGAAAAAAATTCAATGGAGGAGAAGAATACATCACCACTTCCTCCACCTCTATCACTACCACCACAAGTTCTTTCACCACCACCAGTGCTACCACCACCATCATCTTCATTGTCCATAGCCACTACCACCAACGATTTCAGCTTTGATGGTTATCAGTGGCTTAGAGAAGGGGGGTTGAATCTAAGCCTCTTATTACTTTGTTAGATTTTACTTCAAATTGGATAGAACTTAGAGAATCTATTAAGTCTGTTTTGTTAAAAACGCTGCAAACACTTTTATTTTCTTTCTTGTCGATAAAGGAGTCAAAACAGAATTGTATGGGAGTAGAATTATCGTGACGTCTTGCTGGATAGAATAAGTAAGAGACAATTTTATTTTTTCTCTTAAAGAATAAAATCAGAATTAGAATAAAGAAGGAAGAGTGACACAACCATATATCATGGTTTAGCCACCATGTGCAATGTGACCTACATCCAGTCTCTCTCACAATTATGGTGAAATTTTTAGTATCTTTCAAAGATTACAAACACTAATTTTTCTAGAATTCAACCCAATCCTATCTGAGACAAACTCAGCTTCTACCCAAACTATATTTGACTAGGATCACTCTTTAGATTTTCAACCACTAAGTGCTCACCCAACTTAGCAAGGGAATCCCCTCACGATCATGAAAACTAAATAGAAAAATATACAAAGAATTTCTCAAATTTTGTACTCTCACTTCTTGAACCAACCTCTGGCTGTTTATCCATTTAATAAAGTAGTAAAGCTTCCAAAGCTTGATACTTGACTTCAGCACCTTTGACATCTTCTCCAATATCAGCAGCAGCAGTGACTCAAAAGAGAGATAGAGTAGCAGCAGTGATTGAACTTTACATGCATCCATACCTACCATCTTCTCTTTCATCCTTTTTTAAATTTCTTGAAGGATCTGAGCCATTCATTCGTGCTTTGGCTTCAAATTTCTTTCTTGACCGTTGATCTGTAGCAGAGCTCTATAATCTTCAACTTCTTGATCTTTTCAGTTCAGTGAATGCAGAGAGAAAGTTTCTTTAACAATGTTTAATGAAGCATAAAGAAGGAAAACTTTCTCTGATGTAGCCTTCGGATGTGATCTTTGCTTAGAGCCTTAACTTTTTTGACTTTTTTGTTCTTGCTTGATTTTGGTAACCACCTTTTTTTTATCTTGGATTTGAATCCTAAACAGAGTTCTTTTTTCTTGTTTTACTTTTGGAATGCTTCACGTGTGTGAGAGAGAAGAGAGAGAATTGGTTTGGTGGCTTTGATTTGGTTCAGATGGAAATGAAGTTTCATTTCTTAATTAGCTACCTTTTCCTTTGGACCATGATGTGGACTTGGACTTGGCTTATCATTAAATCTTCTGGGCCCGAACCATTCAAGGACTTTGTTGGTTATTCAATCCTTTAGATTTGGCCTGATGCTTGCTTTTGTTTCTGATGAAAAATTGTTGGTGAATCAACAAATATTCCCTTGAGCCATAAGTGTATGTGGGCCTGAAGTTTGTTATTGGACCTATTTTATTTTCTATTAATTTCTGCACAATTAACTAACTAACTACATATATAATTAGACTTTTAACACAATAATTAATATTTTTTCATTATCAATTAATTATTATTAGTTCTTTAAACTCAACAAGCTTTCAAAATGATGGTACCTTCTTTGAAAAGCCATTATCTGACTTGGTGAACATAGAAGACTTTGGTCTTTCCTTGTATAAATGGTTAGGTATCACTAACAAAGATGCTCTACCAGCTAAAACACCAGTAAAATATCCTCTTCCTACACAACCTCCTGGCTCATTTATTCTAAAATTCTTCTGAAGTAATTGCACAGTCACAAAACCTAGGCTTTCTTATAATCTCATCCAATCCTTATGTAGCCATCGTTGGCAACAATAGAGTTGTAGGTCTTAAACGTCCAGCAAAATCTGTTGCTGATAAAAATATGTTGTAACGGTAAAAATGAAAATCTAAAAAACAATGAATCAGATGATGAGAAAAATAATATTATAACTAGGTAAGAAAGGAAAAAAAACCTTTTAATAGTACTAAAAAAAATAAATAATACAATTAAATTATCATTATTTTTCTCGTTTACTTTTTTAATGGTCTACTATTTTTTGTTGTGATTTAATCTTTCATTTGTGGATGGCAATAGAGCAGGACAAGACAGGTATTTAAGTACACATACACGTCTTAAACACTCATACATTGCCTTATTTTCTGTCCCATTATCCATGGATATCTTAATTTTTTCCCCACACCCAAACCTGCCTTGCATGATCATGCCCCGTCCCAACTCGTCCTGTCTCGTCCCGTCCCGTCTCGCCTCAGAGCCTAATTTATTTATAGTTTTCCTCTTCAAAAAAATATATAACATGAAGATAAAAAAGTTGAATTGATCCATTCAATAAAGTTTTAAACACGATTAAGTATTTCAGAAATATAATTAAGTAGATAATCTAAATTATTAATAACAATGCATAAGATATATAACACATATATGCATATGGGGTGGGACGGGATAGAGCGGGGCGGGGCGGGGCAACCATTACCCATACTAGCCCTATACCCAATAAGATTTAAACTAGTTTTGCCCAAATTCACTTCGTACCTGGTCAACTCTTTTTTCGTGTTTTTTCTTTTTCTGTTTTTAAATTTTAAACTTTTTTTTAATATGACTCTAAAGTAAAATTGCATAAATAAAGAATAAAACAAAGAGACTAATAAAGACCCTAGAATATATAGATAAATAAGAATTTACCTACAATTTGTAATTGATACCAAATGATAAGAAAAAAGATAAGAAAAAATGAACGAGTAACAAAATAAATAAGAACAACGAAGAACAAAAGATAAGAAAATAAGAATGTGTAACAAAAGACACAGCGAAAACAATAAGATAGAAAATGGCTTTTTCTACTAGACCTCTAAGGTAGCATTTGAAAGAGAGATTGAGACTGAGTGACAGAGACTAGGAGACAGAGACTGAGAGACAAAGACTAAATTAAATCTCTGTATTGTGTTTGGTACAAAGTGTACAGGACTAAGATATGCCTTAGTATCTTGTTCAGTTTAAAATAAAAGTAGAGACTTAAATATGTGAGATTACCAAAATACCCTCTGTGCCATGCCGTCGTTTAGAGGTTGACGAATTGAGTTTGCTCTTTGTAATTATCATGTTGTGGTTAGTGATAAGGACAACGATCCTTGAATATCAACCCTTGCCAAGATCTTTCTTAGTTAATTTCCTTAATTGTTTTAGTTTAATTCACTTTTTCATTTAGTTATTACTTGCTCATTTAGTTTCTTACTATTTATATTTTTGTTTATTGCAATCAAAACTCCCGATCTCTCATAGCCAATGATGAGTACTTGATTGTAATTCCTAGGGAGAACGACCCAAAATTAAACTCTCAGTTATTGATTTGAAACTTTGCGACATTTTAACTAAACTTTAAAAAGTGTTGAATTCCAGTTTAGAGCTACAACGAAACTTGAGTTTTATAACTTGTGAATTTCTAAACCGATGTTTAGCCCTCATCAAGTTTTTGGTGTCGTTGATGAGAAATTGCAACGTGTGTTTGTTATTAGCTCTTGTAAATATGTGAATAGTATGAATAGCTTCTTTTTAGTTATTTCTTGATTTTTGTTAGTAGTTAGGAATTTGTTTTTTTTTATTTATTTCTTGACATCTTTTGTTTCTATTTTCTCTCTTCTTTATGAATTCTCATCCTTATGGTTTTGGGTATGATTATGAAAATGTTGTAGAAAATGGCGATTTTAATGATGGTTTGCTCCAAAGATTGAATTATCACTTGAGGGAGGAGTCGTATTCATATGGACAATCCTGATGATAATCTCCTCCTCCGTGCTACTATAATCACAACCCTTCCTATAGTGCATACCAACCAAATGATTATGGTGATCCTTGCTATGATTATGAACCTCAACCACCATACTCCTATAACCACTATCCTTAACATTGCTATCAACCACAATACTCTCAAGTCCTATTCCACCATCAAACACCTCCATGGGATCCAAATTCATATCCACTATATTACCAACCTTATGAGCCTTATAAATAACCACCCTTTAAACCATCACCATTCCAACATCACTACTCCCATAACTCTCTTGAACCATCAACTCCATATACACCACCTCAATATTCCCACCTTAATGAACTATCTCCCATACACTATGACTTTCTCTAATACGATGAACTCTCTTTTTCTCCACAATCCCCGATGGAAGAAGCTTTTCAACCATTAATCCAAGAACAAAAAGAGCTCTCATCTTTTCTCCTAGAGCAAGAAAAATTCCAAAAGAGGCAAGAAAATTTCATGGCTACCTTGACCGAAGCCTTAACCTGCTTAGCTTCACTACGTTCATGCCACAACCAAAGCATTTTCGTAGATGAATGTGAAGAGCTGACTTCAACCGAAGAGTGTGGGATGAAGAAAAGCTTGGAACCTTAAGTGAAAGAAGAGAACTTAAAGCATGAGTTGCAACAAATGAAGAATGTTGAGTGTATTGACTATGAAGAGATGGTTGAACCCATGGAACAAGTTGAGATAGCAAGCAAGCTTGATAATGAAGATTTTGTTATTCCTCCACCATTGCAAGGTAAAGATTTTATTAGAGAGAAATGTGCACATTCTCCAACGGATATATCTCTTGATACGGAAGAAAGTTTAGTAAAAGTTAGCGAACAAGAGATCGAATTTAAAGAAGTTTGAAAAGAGTTGAAAATTTATTAACAAGAGTCAAATAGGGTAGGAACAACTATGGCACATCGATTGGAAGTCTCCTTTCCTATGTTGCCATCATTGAAAATACAAGTTGAGTGGGTAAACATCTTATTCTTTAACTTTTTTTGTCCACATCAATATGCTTTATTAGAAACATATGGTCAACTTCAAACTCTTGTTGGGATGCTAAGCAACAAGGAATTGAATGTTGGGTGGTAATGTGAATCAAGGTTCACTAGGGGTATAAAGTTAATATTTGAGTTCTAAATGTGATGTAAGGCTCAATTCAAGAGATTTCGGATATATGAGGATTTGGAGTCTTAAAGAGAATTCGAAATTTGTGTTACTCGAATGGAAGCATGAAGATTAACAAGAAGGTGGGTGGACATATAAAATTTGGGATCTGGAATACACGTCAAGCATCAACAATTTTGGGAGTTCCTTGCTTGTTTAACAATTCTTCAAGGTTTGGAACACATAACTTGGGATCCCGGAGATTGTATCAGGTTTAAAAATTGGTGGGGGTTCAATGATGAATTCAAGCATAAGTTGTCTTGACAAGAGCTTCATCAACCATCCAACTTAAGGACGATAAATAAAAGTGTTAGGTGGAAAACACCTCACCATGGTAAAACTCTCCTAAACTCATCTCTTTTTATTATTTTTGAACATATTTCTCTTTATTATTGACATAATTTGATAGATTTTTATTGTTAATTATACGCTTGAATAGTTAAAATAGTTTTTGAAAATTAAAAATATTATTAATTTGGAGTTTAATTTGTTTTTAGAATGCAAATATTTATAGGTTAAGAAGCCTTGTTTATACTTAGATTGTATTTGTTTAAAAAAACTTTTTGTTTACAATTTTTTCTTAATTTAATTCTCTATTTTTGTTGTATTTGTATAGTTTTTGGTTAATTTTGAGATTGAATTTAATTTTAGGATGTTAAATTTAGGTTAAAAAACCCTTTTTAGGTTTAGTTTGTATTAAAAAATAAAAAATAAAAAAGGGAGCAGTGCGCGCATGGAGCTTTGCGTGCACACCAACATTATTGGCAAGCATTTTGCAGCTGTCACCCATTCTTCTCTTTTCTTCCATCTTCCCCTTCTATCACTCTCTCATATACGTCTCTCTTTCTCTCTTCTCTTTCTCAAACGTATAGTGTCTCCCCTCTTCTTTATCTTCGTTCGGCCACCTTCACTCCCATCATCACCATCCTCTATCTTCTTCTTCTGTTATTGCCGCTGGCAACACCACTGTTGGCAAGCTCCTTTTTTTCTTTAAAGATTAAAAACTAATTATATTTGTCCTTTTATTATTCCATTAATGATTTTCGTTAACAATTGATAATGTAAAATATTAACTGACATAATATATAACACCAGCATATCCAACCGAACATTGACCAAATATGTTTATGAAAATCTATCAATTTAGTCGCTATATTATGTTGAGATTAGAATTTATGTAATTTGGGAAAGAAATTTGTTCATATCCTGGGTCGAGTTGTTTGACCCGGGTTGTTTGACGACAAGTAGACCGACCTCTTCAGGTCAGGACTATCCGACCTCTTCTTCAAAGAGCTCGGTCTTTTCACCAGGAAAACCCAAAAAGGACCCAAACAGAGGAACACGACCCGAATTCACAAGCAGCCCAAGCCTATAGAGATTAGGGCGGTTCCCTTAAAGATAAGATAACTCCACTCAAAGATAAGATAAGATAACTATCTTCTCTCCAGAAAAGATCACTCTACAACATTATAAATACACTGGAGCACCCAAGTATAACTCATACTCTGATTCTACTAAAAACCTGCTTAATACCCTCGCTAACTTAAGCATTGGAGTCCCTTGCAGGTACCACCACCCTCCGGTGATAAAGGATCAGCAGCATTGTTAGTCCAACAAGTCGGGCACGGCAGCTCCGACCGCCACGCACAAGCCGGATCCGTCATCTCCGATCAGTACAAAAGATCTCGTCTGAGATCGATCATTGAATAACTTTTTTTCGCATTAATTTAATTTCTTATTTTTTTATAAACCCTATTATTGGATTATGAGTTTATATTGTAGATCATGTTTAATTGTTTATAAAGTTTTATGTTAATCCAAAATCATTTAATATATTTTTCAATAGATAAAAATTAATGATAATATAAACATTTAAAAGGTATATAAAAGATGTATTGTTAGTATATAGTCATTGATATTCAAATTTTATAAAAGAGGAGTGATATGGACCACTAAATTTTGTAATTTGTAGTCATTAATTAATTATCATTAATATTTTTAATGGTGTGAGATTACATTTAATAGTGTAAGATTACTCACTTTTCTTTTATTGATTAAGTGTTGACCAACTTTTAATAAAAGTGCTACTCCTTAGACTTTTGCTTTTACAAAATTTGATACACATGATCTTCATGAAAAGTAATTATAATTCAGTGGTTATATACATAAATTTAATTTAAGGAAAAGTTTAGGGATCAACAGCTTTATTAAATTTTGTCCAGTATGTAACCAGCAAAGAAAAGTGAATCATTAGATGAAATCTCACACCAATTTCATACCATTAAAATCATCATTGATGACTATTTGATGACTACAAATTACAAAAGTTGCTGGCCCTCTAACACTTCTCTTAATTTAATTCATTAACAATGTACATAAATTTTAGACATGCATCCAATTACTACATATCACTGAGTCAAAAAAAATAATTTCTTTATACTCAGTATAGATGATCATCTAAATAAAAGAAAGAATATTATTAGATAATTTTATACATTATTATTATTGCGGCCCGGCCTAACTGGTCGCATGACCGACCCAATCCGACCCAGGAAGGCGGGCAGCAAAGCACCGCGTGCTCGGCCTTTTACCCGGACACCTCCTGAGGTCCAGCTATTGACAGCGGGAGATTAGGAAAGTTTCAGGAAGGTGAGTCTGCTCATTTGGGATCCATCTCACTGACAGGGTATAAAAGGGGAGGACCTACCCCTCCTCCAAGGTACGTCACTTTATTTCCTATTCACGCACCACCCGCACACTTTTTTGATTCGGGCGTTGGAGTGTCTTTACAGGTGGCCACCCCCTTCATCTCCGGAAGAGCTCGTGAAATCGTCTACCCGCACGTCTGACAAAACTCCAGCTCATCCCCACCAACACATAAGAAAGCAACCCAACCCGTCCGGTGCTACGAGGTACCGAACAATTATTACATTCAAATTAAACTCTCTCTGTAAATATATAATTCAAATTTGAGTTATTTTAATATGACTCACCAATGGATGGACAATATCTTAGACTGATTAAACCACACCATGACTTCCCAACTCACTGTTTGATACAAACTCTTCTCCTAATTCAAACAGTTATTGTTGATCTCTTACTTTCAATTCAACAACCAAAAATACTTTCTATACATATATAAATGCTCTCTTACCTTGTTCAATCTTCCACATTATTATCACATTATTATTAAGACTACAGTTTTCTTGATATGTATGCATAACACGCCGGCTGGTGGCCTAATGACTGGATCTCACTCTTGAAATGTATTCATTTATCCGTTGGAAGTATTCTGAGACTAGTGTGAGGTATTGAGAATCTATTATCTTCTTAGTTCCATTTATTAGTCAATTAACTTTTTGTGTTACTTGTAATATATTATTATTTTCTTTTTGACATAAATAATAATGTTTATTTGGTGATAGTGTCTCATTAACTCTACTGATCTGCAGTTTCCATTGATCAATAATGAACACTGTTTCATATACATTTCTTTCTGTATATCCCTTTATATCTATTTCATTAATAACAATGTTTAGGAAAATATTTTATAAACACAAAAAGTAATTTCCAAATAAATTATTACATATTATTTCACACAATTTTCAATAAAATAATTATTCATCAGAATAGTCAAATATTTTACAACAGAATTATCAAACATATCATAGCATAATACTCAATTTTTTTTTCTAAACTCCAAATATATAGTTATAAAATAATTGATTGGTGATATATTGTGGGTCTATGTAACACGATTGATATATACTAAAAGAGAAATAAATATGTATGATTTATAAAAATATTATATTTTTTGGTGTACATATTAAAATATTATATTTATTTCTTTGGATAGTGAATGTATGTTTATATTTTTCAATAAAAATTAAGGGTTTTTTTCTAACTCATACATATTAAAGGAAATGCTATAAAACTAATACGTGTTCAAAAACTGAAATTCAACAAAAAAAATATTGATTATTCTAGACTCATTTATGTATAAAATATACACAAAAACTCAGAAAGAGATGTACCCCAAATTTTCTCTTTGATCGATCAGCGCATCAACTTTGTGGTGACAACTGACAATAATGAGATAATATTGGATTACATTTCGGGAGTGAGAACCAGTGATTAGGCCAGTGCGGCCTTCAATGAAGAAATAATCCAACATATTAAGGGTTAGTTAGCTTAACTCTAGTGGCATTAAGGTGAATAACCTATAAGTTATTTTCTATAATTCAAAGTTGTTGGTTAACTGAGTTATATAGACTAATAAAAATTTTCTCGCTATCAACTTTTTTTCTAGTCAACATTTATTTAAAATATTTCTTTCTCTACTATTAATTTTTGTTCATCTATTATTTTATTAATAGATTATTTGTTAAGTGTGTAATTATAAAAATCATACAATAATTAGAAAATAATTAGAAATACATGAATATAAAAAAATTCAAACTTAAAAAATAATAAAAACATTTGAAATTCAAGTAATAAGAATATTTGAAAGTAAAATCAATTTATGAGTTATGACATTAAATTTAAGATTTTTGGTTTACCCAATAAGTTAAAAACTAATTCGTCACAGATCTGAATTCCATTTAAGGGTCTGCTGATGTTCAACAAATTGTTGCATGCACAAAGCGGGTTCGAACAAAAAATATCACAAACTTCCAAAGCATTATTATCAAATCGGGTAAGATAATTTTTCAACGTTTCATGTGGACCTTGCATGACATTCAGATCATTAGAGCTACGAACATATGTAAAACTCAATAAATTAATAAATAATTAACTAATAATTTAAATATGAACTAAAGAGATTAAAATATTAAATTTTATGATTTAAATAAGTAAAAATATTTAAAATACTATTTAAAGCACTAATTTTAAAAATTTTGCTCCAAAGTTTGGCCAACGGGCTCGAACCAAGCTCAAGACTCAACATATATAAACTTGGATACAGCTATTTTCCCCTTCACAATTCATGAAACATGCTGGGCCAGGAGAAGACCAAGAACCTTAATTCTCAAATCACTCTCAATTTCAATTTTTTATAACTTTCAATCTGGAGCTCTAATTGACGAGTTGTTTGCGGTCACGCATTCGTCTTGGAGTCTTCTTCAATTTTATCTAAACAAAGTGGTAAGAACTTTGTATTTCGTGCCCAGTTCCTCCTTCCATTCTGAATTTGCATTTTAGTTATGGGTATTGAATGATTTTCATGCATTTGATGGTTTATGTGTAATCTAGCATTGTGTTATTGTTGGGGTTTGTCCCAATCATCAGTGAGTAACGTAAGGAATCACTAAACCCTTGTGAATTGATGAATTGGTAAACTCTAGTATTGAAAAGATGGAATTGTATGAAATTAGGTTGAATTTTATTTTGATTGAAGTCAAATTGGTGAATTTGAGTACTTGGAACAAAGTTTTTGTGGCTGAAACTTATTGGAGTTATTTGGGAGTCTTGAAAGCTTGAAGTTTGGTGTTTAGAGCTTTGGAGAAAATCGATCAAGGTATGGTTTCTGTTTCTTGTAGATAATATGTAAGGTTGTGTAAAACTTAGGTTAGTTGCCCTTAAGATAAGTTTGGATTGTATCCATTGGTTGATTATTAGATATGATATGTGTATGACAGGTGATGGATATTAATTGTGATGTTGTGGAGTGAATGATAATTATTGAGGTTAGTAATATTTATGGTAATTGTTGAAATTGGTAGAGTTACGAGTGTAATGTTTGAAGGAATTGAAGAATTTTAGGTGTTGGAATGATTGTGAATTGATTTAAGAGCATGTGATGATGTGAAGGAGTGTTGGTATTGATCTTAGTGTTTTGGTATTGAGTTGGGTGTGATTGGTTCGGTTTTGGATTATGAGTTTTGAAGATTTGAGGATTTGACAAAATTTGGTAAAAACAGAATTTTAACCAATTTTGGCGGGCCATAACTTGGCCCTCGAAGTTTGGAATTTAATGAAGTTTGTTTCAAATTGAAGATAATTGTGAGAGCTTTAAAACGGTGTAAAGATGAGAAAAATTGGAGTTTTGTAGAGAAAGTTATGAACATCAAAAGTTAGGTATAAAAAACGAAACTTTGTGATGTTGTAGAAAACCAGAAATTCTAGTTTGTGTGCCCAGGCACACTATCGTGTGCACGCACAGAGCAGAGTGTGTGATGAGACTCGTGCGTATATACGAGGGGTGTGCGCATGTACACACTGAAATTTTAGAAGTTGTGCGTATGCACAGCAATGATGCGTACTCACAGGCTAGGAATTCATTCTAGTGCGTGCATATGCACAACAATGATGCGTACACACAAGCCTTATTTTTCACACAAAACTCTGTTTTTAAATATTTGACCTTCCTAACAAGCTTGTAAACTTTCCTAACACCTGTTTAAGGTACGATAGCTAGTGTTTAAGCATCGGGATAAGCTAGAGGGTACGAAGTGAAGGAAAATTGATAGTTTCTATTATGAATTTAGAGCTGATGACTTAGGACTGTAAAGCACTGTGGGTAGATTAACTAGAGTGGTTTCGTAGAGTGTATTGAGTGAATTAAAGAGAATATAAAACTTGATACAAACTTTACAAATTAATATCCGCAAACTACCGGCAAGTGCACCGGATCGCATCAAGTAATACCACGACGAGTGGGTTATCATTCTCACGAGGATTAATGGATCAAGAAATCAAAATCAATTGGATATTCTAGTTAAACAAATCAAATTTGGGTGAGAATCAATCAAAGAACATAACATAAAACTAGATAACTTGGTATTAATGTAACTGACTGTAATGTAAATGACTAAAAGTAAATGAAAATAATGTAAATAGCTGAAAAGTAAATGACTAAAATTAATAGATGACAATAAAGCTCCAAAATGAATTAAGAACATAAACAGTAAATAGATCTCAGTTGCAGAATTAAGCACTAGATGAAAGCAGTAAGCAAACAATTAAAAGATAATATGAAGAAGAGCATTGAGGTTCAGCGATATTAACTCTGCTGGAATGATAAATCTCAACTCTATCTCAATCATGCAGTTCTCTGGCTAATTCTTAAGTTATTGAATTCCAATTCCTTGGTAATTCAACCTCTCTTGACTTAATCAATTGCCAATTCCTTAATTAATTGCTCATGAGAAGAGATGAAGCTAATTTCTTGATTTCTAAACCACACAATTCTTAAGATCTGCGCTTAGTTGATTCAATGTTACATATCAAATATAAATTCAAAATTAGAAGAATTGAGAAAGAGGATTTTCAAGCTAAATTTCTATGATTCAATTTTTCAATTGATCATAAAATTCAACTCAGATTCAAACTATCTTTCAATGAATTTGAATAATTCAAATGAAGAACGAAGATTTTCTCTTAGAAACAATAATGCATAGATCAAAGATAGTGAATCAATGAATTCATTCTATTCGAACTTAACTGAGCTCTTCCTCTCAATGAAGAAGAGTTAGTGACTCATGTTTTAGAGAAATTACAAAAATGAAAAGTAACGTAAAAAGTGAATAAAATGGCCAAAGCTCTCCCTCTCTCAGTTCTCTCTTCCCTATTTATATTATAACTTATTACAAATGTAAATTCAAATTCAATTCAAATTACATTAAATTCAAAAGTAAATTGAGCTTGATTTTATGGGATTGATTCACTCTTTGGAAGCTTGGAGAATTGAACATTGAATGAAGAAATTGGAGCCACTTGGAGTTGAGCTAAGGATTATCCGTGGAGCAACATGTAAACCATGTTGGACGACATAATTTTTCCTCCAAGAATTCCCCAATTTGGCCTTTGTTTAAGTTTGCTGTGCCACGTTATTTGAGAAATGTGGGACGTCTGCAACTATGCTTCAATTATGGCCCAAAATACTCTTGGTATGTACTAGCTGTGGGACGCCAAAGACAAGCCGTGAGACGACACACAATTTTATTTTTAAATGGCTCAAAATCAAAATATGAAGGCACCTGCCATTGCATGCCAAGGAACTCCATGGGACGTGAAATAGGAGTCGTGCGTACGCATGGGTGATGTGTACACATGACTTTCTATAGGTCACTATTTGCGCGTACGCATGAAGGATGCGTACGCCCAACACCCCTTTCGTACCAAAACGTGCGTAGGCATGCTGCATGCATACGCATCTTTGTCGTTGGATGCCGCTCTTACCAGGTTGGACGGCAAGTGATTCCAGGCTCAAATTGTGTCCTTCAAAGCGTCTCCTTAGTTCCAAAGCGTGTCCTTAACTTCCTCCTTTGTTCTTTTGATCTTTGTTTTGTCTATCTCCTCCTTTGTTTTCGCTTAGCATCTTTCAATCATTTCCTACACTTGAAAAAATAAAGCAACTGCAAGAAGCATTTATCAAAGCACAAAAAAAAATCTCAATTAAAGCAAAGAAAATCTATAACTTTATTCAAGGAAAGAAACTTCAAGAAAAAGTATGAAAATCTAAATGAAAACTATTGTTCACTACCTTTATTAAAAGAAATAACTATTAAAAACAACTAAAGATGCTCATGCATTACATATATCGGAGCATAATAGAGATAAGTTTAAAGAACTATATGTTAATTATAAATATAGATTGTGCATTTTGATTATAAATGTGACTATTTCATCTTGAGCACTCTTTCTCGAAAAGTGTAACCCTAAAGAGATAGTGGAAAGTGTGGATCCCTTTCTTTGTTCCTCTTGGTATTGTAAAATCGCCTTTAGCAAGATAGTTGGAGGTTAAGATCCCCTCCTTTATTCCTCTTGGACATATGAAAACGTACTTCTTGGGTAGACGTAAGGATTGTGGTTTCGTCCGACTTGCTCAAGGTTTGTTGGTTGAGGCTCCCTGGGTAGATGCAAGGGTATGGTTCGCCCCACTTGCTCCGAGTTGAGATGGTTTATGCTTCCTAGGTAGATACAAGGGTGTGGTACGCCCCACTTGTTCCAGGTTGAGGTGATTTTGAGCTTCTTGAGTAGTAGCAAGGGTTGTTCTTCGCCTCACTTGCTCCAGGATGGTAATTATAATTTATCTGTGTCTCCCTGAGTAAATGCACCGGCTCGCCCCCACTGCTCCAGGTTGAGATTGATATTCCTTTGACCCTACTTGTGCGATAAATGATTGAATAATTATATATGCATATGCTTTTAAGGATACGCCCCACGGGGACTGTCCAGGGTTCACTACCAGACATGTCGGGTTTGTCTGAATAATCGATAGATGATATTATCGGCCATAGGGTAAATATACATTATGTGCATTTGTATATTTTGTTTGAGTATGCATATTTTTTGTTTTCCTAATTTTTTATCTATGTCTATATGCTACATGATTTAAATATTGTATCTATTTTCGTAATTGTGTATTACTTGTATGTTTTATATGTGTTTGACCTTGAGAGATCCCTCAGGTGGTGGAGGAAAGCTAAGGGTTGTTCCACCTAGTTATTGGGAGATTTGTAGAGAACTATAGGTGAAGAGGTAGATTAGAATCCCTAGGTAGAATTACCATATTTCTGGTTAGTGAAAACTATAGGCTTTGATCTGGGTTGTAAAAGTTTAGGATTACTTTCGGCTTCACGGAGCCTTATATCTTATCTATTAGGCACTGATAGCATACTAAGAACCTCCGGGTCTCATTCCATATATATATATTTGTATTTAGAGGTCATAGCGCCTCACCATCTTTGAGTTATGACCTAAACATAAAATTCTGTGTAGTAGGGTGATACAACATAGATGTACGAGGACGAAAAAGTTATTAATAAAAAAATTGGTTGTCAATTCCTAAAAGCTATTGATGAACCTATAGGTAAAAAGAAATATTAGAGTAAAACATACAACACCCCTGATAAAATAATGTAAAAAAATCTTGGCAAAATATTGGATTAGAGACACTATTGAGAAGTATCGCATAACAAGATTTGGAGATATGTGTCTTTAATTTGGATCTCTAGATCCATTATAGGGTTTTAAAGTCGTCAAAAAACTAAAATTTGATGAAAGAGGAATAGTCATGATATCCACTGATAGTATGACTGATACCAACCATAAGAGGGTCATGTGGTGGATGCAGAAAGGTTTGTTTTTCTCGATTATAATTGAGATACGTGTGACATGTCATTATGAACATCTTTTTTGTTACAATGTCCTTCACATTCTTTCCTTTTGTTATGTTTGTGGGTGACCAAAATGTTCTTTCTGATCTCTGGCCCCATAATAGGTGCCAAAATTGTTTTGGTATTCTGAGATATGTCGAGATAGTATGATCTCAACCTCCCTTCTGTGAATAACTAATTCCCTTGCTTGACTTCTCTTACAAAGTGATATGGGTACCCACAAAAAGTATTTCAAATTCGCTAAAAACAGAAAAGGAAAAAAGAAACACTTGACAACAAAAGTCTACTCTTCATTAATAATCTCTTGTTGCAAATTAAACAATATTTACATTGTATACCTATACTTTTCCAAAAGTATATTGATTTACATTGCATTCAGAGCAGCATTTTTACACTTTTTCAACCAATAATCGTCCCCGGCTCTTTCAAAACACATGGTAGCCATGCTATAATTATTTTGATTATATAGCTGCAAAGTAGCAATCACAAATGCATCATATATTGTTTCAAAAATCAATGCATAAAACAATACGTTAATTTGCTGTTGTTTATTAGGCTAACGAAATAAATCACAAAATAGAATGAAGGCATGGCCATAGTGTAATATAATTAACCATAAATAAGTACCTTCATTCCACGCTCCATCCATTCGTGTGAATTAGTTGAGTAATGCTTCATTGCCTCCAAAAAATATACCTTAATTCCACGCTCCATTTGAGTAATAAGCCTCATTAGGTTGGTTCATGAATTGGACAAGACTTTTCTTTTTCCAGTAATCAATCATCGGTCTTGAAAATTCTTCTTTATCTTCACATATCCACAATCTATTCTTACTCCTCGTTACAGCAACATATAACTGCTTAAGTTCAGAGCACAAAACACTGTGCTTGGTTTCATCAAAACTTGCACAAAATACATGCTTTTCCTTCATGAATTGGTATATGACACCCCATTGCCTCTTCAAGGGTGAAGTTGATAAAAAGTTGTATAGTAATACATCCTAAAAAGAAATGCCAAAAAGGGATCAAATGAAAAAACTTAAGAGAAAATATTCTGGGAGAATAATAAACAGAACAATAATCAAAGAAATATAAAGCAAAGCAAATCAAGTTCTTCTAATGGCTACCTCGAATTCAAGCCCTTTGCACTCCAAAATTGTTAAAACAAGAGCTTTTTTCCCCACAAGAGGTAAGATTTCCTCTCGAGTTTCATTATCGCGCACCACGATGGCTTGATTCGCTCCAAACTCAACATTCTTATATCCATTTTCACCAAAAACTGTTTCAATACAATTTCCTAAAAGTATATAGGGGGCTTCCCCAGTTATCAAACTGGTCTCCACCTTCAAAATGTCCACCGAATAGGGGAAGAAATGGAAGAGAAGTTCAACGATACTTTGTGCCAACTTAAGAACCTCGGCTTTACTGCGAAAGTTCTCACTTAACATGAACATATCTGAAATATGACCCTTCTCTTTATTTGATTCAAGCATAAACTTGTTGTAAAAGAGGGCCCTTACATCCTGGAACCTGAAATCGATCCCTCGTCCGATTGTCTGAGCTGTATCCCCACAGAAAATGAATCCTTCCTCTACATTCGGGCAGATATGCTTGAACAAAGCAATCTGAGACATGGTAAGATCCTGCACCTCATCAATATATACAAAGTGCATTAGATCACCTTGGTATCTTGAAGATCTTAACCTTCTATGTAGGTCGCTTACAAAATCAGCCATATCAAACTCTCCCTTGTTCATCTTCATGTTCTCATAGTTTTCGAAGATATCATAGATCAAGTCCCTTTTCGGCACGCTCAAACTTGATCTTCTGCTTTCAGAAAGAGTGAGATAGTCCTTACGGCTCATCTTACCCGTGTTTGTGGCTTCAATACCGCCTTTGATATGCGTCATTATTTCAGTGAACACTTGATAAGAACCAAGGTTCTTGATCTTTTGTGCATTGAAGTGCGGCCAATAGGAGGAATCAAACTTTTCGTAAGTCACTTCCTTGGTTGCTAAGAAAGCCTCCCATGGAAATAAACCTTGGACAAGAGAAGAATTCTTAGCGATCTTGAACCTCTCTACATAAGATCTACCCAAACTCAGATCCATCATCATCAAGAATTTGCGAAATGTAACCACTAGTGGATATGAACTAAATTGAACATTCAGGAATGAATCTGGCAAATGAATATCTTTTACCGACGAACTACTTGCTTCTGATGTTCCCTCTTCAAAAAGCAACCTGTACCATTTGGCATAAAATATGAGTGATGCTAGTACTCTTTCCTTTTTCTTTCCTTTTTTTTTTTCAAAATTTTATTCTATTAAAAAATAGATTTAGCTAAAATATTTTCTAAAAACATTGGTTCTTCCTATGTGTTGGATGCATAAAGGAACAATTAAGTTACATTTTAGATTTAAACTTTTCATTTGTAATTATTTTTAAAGAGAAAGATATCTACTCCGAGCTGCAAGTAATTACAGGCTTCAATTTGTAGAAAGAAAAACCACAAACCTTTCAAACCGAGAGACATGGCATTTCACCTCCTGACATAGTTCAGGACTTAGTGTCACAAATAACTGCCTCAAAACTGGCCTCTCTGTCTCAGCACAAATCTCTTGAGACTTGTCGCAATTCTCAAGTGCACTCGCGCTTCTTTCATATACAAGTTCAACTACCGAATGGTGCAGTTTTTGATTCCGAATCATCTTAGTTGTTAACACAGTTGTTTTCCCCGTTCCGAAACGTCCAAGTAGAAATGTACTCCGGGGATAGAAGATCACTCTGCGCTGTTCTTCTGTTAATGAAATTGGAAGAAGATCCAAATCTATGGCTTCATGGTCACTGTTGGAACAGTATTTCATTAACAGAAGCCACTCCTTATACTTTGACATTTCAGCTTCATTTCTATCTTCACATACAGATACTAATTTCTCTCCTTCGTTTCCTTTATTGTTATCGGCATTCTTTAATTTTTGAATGTTCGTTGAAAGCGGCCAGGTTAGAGGAATCTCAGTGTGCCTGTTGAGAGAGAGAGAGAGGAAGCCTTCTTATCATTTATTCTCATTGCAAAAACTTAACCGCCTAAGACAATTGAAATTTACCTGTAAAAACCTTTCTCTTTGCACCGACTGATATAATCATCAGTGTATGTTGCAAATACATTTCGAAGTCGCTTTGCCAATTTATGAAGATCGTTGGGAGGCAATATGTCCCATATCTTCAAAACCTGCATATAACTCGAATACTTGACTATTTCGATTGAGAAGATCAGATATCTGCTTTCAATTTTGAAACTTTTCAGAATCTCATATGAATCATTGTTCAATAGTTGAACTCGAGTCTTGTTCGGCCTCAATCCATTAGAAAGCCTCTCAAGAAGGTTGATAACTAACTTCTTAGAGTGCTCTGACGGCAGCCTCTTAAACGATCTGAGAAACTTGTCACTGAAGTTAACCTGCAAATCCACACATTATATTATGGAGATAGGGACTGATATGAAGTTTTTTTTTTTCTTTTTGAAGGAAGAAAGAGCTAAACACAATAAACATGGAGTTTATTCAACGTATAACAAGTGAAGAAAAACAGAAAGTAATTAAGTCCAGGACTCACATACCTTCCATCTTGAATTTCTGAATAAGATGCTATTTGTCATAAGCAAATCATCAAATTGATCCATATCTTTTCTTGCATCCAAAATGGCTTTAGAGAATTCTTCATCCTCTTCAGCATTGAAGAAACAGTTACGCTTCTTTACATCAGAGATAATATCCTTCCACACATTTTTATTGTGTGACAAGGCCCTCTCGTTCCCCAAAATCCATAAACAATGCCTAGTAAATATAAAAAATAAAGAAGCTTTTCACAAAGCATAATAACAAAACTGAAACAATATAAAATTCCATAATAACAGAGACAAGATTTAACTACCTCGCCCTTGTGAGAGCAACATTTGTCCTCTGCCGAGACGAAACAAAATCGAGAGACGTCCTGTTATTTGTTCTAACAGTGGACAGAATAATCACATCCTGTTCGCCACCCTGAAATCCATCAATTGATTTAACATTCACAGTAAACTCAACATCGCTGTCATAGATTTTTCCAATTTTTTCCTGGATCGCTGCGACTTGAGCTACATAAGGAGAAACAGGAAACTTGTATTTTTTTTTTTTTTTTACAAAAATATACAATTGATATAATCTTTTAGACATTTCATAGTAATGTTAGTGAAACTGTGAAAGTATATAAGCAAAATTGCAACAATTTAGTATAACATGAAAATTTCTTCAGGTTGAGAATAGTGAACTAACATTTATGCAGATTCTTCACTATTGTCGTTACAATAGCAACCTCGGCAACATTTTTTCGGCTCCGACCAGCCGCAACATACTCTTCTCTTCCCCCAGCCACATTTATAAAAGAATAGGGACCAAAGATTTTCCCAGGGAGATATTTCTTGTTGTATTCAATTCTTTGGACATTTGGAGCGTCAAGAATTTCGTTAGAATAGAAATATGAATTCGGAAATGAACTAATTTCTGGGTGCATCCTGTGCTGCATTCTGAGAAGCTGTTTAGGATGACGAGATATGCTAAGTCTCTCAAATAAGCTTCGTCCAAAACCAACTTCACTTGAGACCTTTTACACAAAAAACAACAGAAAGAAATGTAAATTCGAAATTATCATAGGATGGAAGCATAAATTTACTAAAAGAAATATATAAATTTGGTGAATTATATGTTTGCTATGGTTACATAGTTACAAAACTTGGATAATAATAATATGGAAAAGTATATTGATTGATTTTTAGTGTATAAATAATATTTTTGTCTTTTTAAATTAAAACGTTATCAAATAATAAAAAAAAACTTCAATTATAATTACAATTCTACAAAGTGTTACAAAAATTTTATAGCAACGACAACATTTTGCAACTATAAATTTTGGTATTAGCATATATAAACTTTATTGCAGCTACTTACACTACTTTCTACCATCGAAGGTAGTTGACATTCATCACCAAGAAGGATAGCATGTCTTATTCCTTCAATTTTCATGGCTATGAGCGATTCGCATTCTTTTAACTGTGCCGCTTCATCTATTACCAAAATGTCGAGTGGCTTCATCGCAACAGAATGTAGATTGTAGGAGCCAGAAACAGTGCAAAATAATAATGATGCATTTTGCAAACATGACTCCCGGATCGCCTTAGCTTCAAAAGATTTTGTAAACGGAAATCTGACAAGTGAATCTCTCGCGGCTTTTAAAGCCTCTAGGCATTCATTTCTCTCTTTGCACAATGATTGGTATTCGCCATTTCGAAACAGCAAATCTTCAAAGGAATCAAGTGCCTTCTTCAACAAGACCAAGTTTTGATAGATTTTTTCATACACAATGTCCATGTTTACGTGTGTAAATAAGATAGAAATGCAGCGCCTCAGCCGCAATGCTGTGGACAGAAACTCTTCTCTAAACTTTCCAGTATCATTCCTTTTCAATTCGTAACCATCAAGAAAATAAAACATTTCTCGTAAGCAGGAACTCAGACCTTTATAAGATCCAAAGCATTCTGTGAGCTCCTGCACACGATAATCCAAATATATTTCCTCAACCAATTCCCCATCAACTTTGAGCCTCTCATTATTCCCAAACAAGAGAAAGCTCCCTAAAGAACAGAACGTTTCACGAGATTCCGAATCCTTCACAATACTCACAACGCGTGAAGCGATTTCTTTTATGGCAACATTGGTAGGTGCACATACAAGGACTCTGTATTCCATTTTCATCAGAGCAAAGAGGAGTGTGGCCAAAGTTTTAGTCTTCCCCGTCCCCGGGGGACCCCATATCAGCTTGATCTTTGAGTTGTTATTAGTACAGCTGCACCGAATTCCCGAAAGACATGTATGAATCGCTTTCTTTTGGTAATCATTCAGATTCGATAATAACCTTTCTAAAGAACTGTCATCCCTTAACATTTCACTCACAGAGCAGCATAGAACTTATTACAAGATAAATAATAACACAATAAATTTTTTTATTATATTTGTAGAGAATATTAACATTGTTCATAATAATTTTAATGCGGAGTAATATATATATTCCACAAATCATCAATATAAAATATATGTTAAAACATAAAATTTATATTAAAAACATTAATTATGTGTACATCAAAATCACTCTTATACTAGTATAAAATACATGTTAGAATATAAAATACATATTAAAAATGAGTTAAACAGTAGTTGAGCTAATTTTAGTAAATAATTTTAGTATAAAAATACCAATTTTGTAAAAAGATATATAAAAAGTTAAAAACAATAGATATAAATAGTAGCTAATTTAGTAATTTTGTTAAAGATAATCTGATAATGCATCAAAACATAAAATTAAGCTTTATTTCTCACCGCCGTTTCGCTTGTTGTTAAAACTTGCTTCACTAAATTCAAATTCCCATCCATGTGAAGTGCATTCCAAATTCTTCTATTCGAGCTTATATTTGTCAAGAAGACAAGAAAAAGAGACTTATTATACTTGAATTCATTGGGATCAATATCACTTGATGCCTTCACCTTAACCTTAAGATTTAAATCTTCATCTTCACTTGTTTTGACTACTGAAACAAAAGTCCACATCCTTGCGAACCTCTGCAAACCATTGACGGTTTCCGGTTTATAATCTGTCAAAATTAGAACATCTCCCGGCAGCATTCTGTACGGCTCGTTAGTACGAAGAGTGAATCTGTTTTTCCATTCCCCAATGTTCAAATTGTAGAATTTCCTTCCAAATTTCTTATCATTGTCAATGCTGTTCACTTTTGCGAATGGAGCGTTCTGCAAAACCTCCATACTCGAGCATAGCTGCGCTCGAGTTTCTTCCAATAACGGATATACGAAAGATCCAATGTAATTATTTACCGACTTAAACGACAGCTCAATCCTCTCGACCTGGATTACACACACATCAAAATCAAGGTATAAGATAAAGCAGCATTTAACATTCTTAAGTTAAATATGGAGGGATAGTAATTGTATAGTACGAAAGAACACAAACCTGAGTTTTGTAGAGTTCTTCATTGAGAATATCTTCAATGGACCACGAAAGAATCGTATCCATGAAGCCGTAGTCATTGTTTCTTACTCTGTTCTTGCTGCTGCTAGAACTAGTCTCAGCTTCCATTGTAATTTGTAACCACTAGAGATCAGGTTACACCCAATGTACTGAAGTAGCAGTAGTGTAGTATTATTCTATGTGATCTTTAAATAACTTGGTAGTAAGAAATGGAAGGATTATAAGAAATAAAAAGGCTTTTTAAGGTTACACTAACAAGAGAGAGAGAGAAAGCTTAAATTTGAAGAACCCAAAGAACACAGTAAGTACTTGTGGTTCTTCCAACAATATTCTAAGAATTTTGAAGGTCTAGGGAAGGTACGGTACATATTAAGTGATGTCTCTCTGTTTCTCTTCCTTCGAAGAATTTTGAAGGGAAACGCAGGGAACTGTTTAACTTCTTCTACATGTGTTAATAATTAATTGGATTAACGGATGGCTTCCAATGTCAAAAACTACCTAGTAATAATTAATGGTGATTAATTTTTCATTTATCATTTATTACTTTATTAATTTTTTTAATAAATTTTATTTTATATTTTTATTTGAACGAACTCAACAAAGCATCACCCCTTCTACTTGGACAGGTGTATTTTTCTTTCATGAAAGAATGTTAGAGACCAAGTTTTATGATTTGTAGCCATTAATTAGTTATTATTTGTATTTTTAATGGTATTAAATTTTATCCAATAATATAAAATTATTCTTTTTTTTTTTGCAAGTTAAATAATGACTAAATTTTAATAAAAGTGCCAATTCCCTAAATTTTGACATTGATTTTTACTTTTAAATTTTATTTATATCACCATTTATATAATTGATATCAATATTTTATCATAATTTTTGCTAACTCATTATCTTTTTAATTTCTATTATGGTAATCTTTTACTATTGGATAAGTTCGGTATGAAAAATTTTTGGGATCAACAACCTTTAATATTTTTTGTCATTATTTGGTTAATATATACAAACACTAAATTATCATTTTATTAATTTACAGACATAAATTCTGAAAAATATGGGTGCAAATTATATTAATTTATGGATATAAATTGTGTTGATTTATGTGTACAAAATTTTAATAAATATAAGAGCAAATTATATACTTATATGCAAAACGTCTATAAATATGAATATAAATTATTGCTAACCATGTAACATTGTTTATTCGGTATTTATCACTTGTTAAATATATTATTTATGGTATTTACTTCAATACGATGATAAATTCATATGTATCAGTACGATAAAAATATAAACAAATTAAAAACACGACACATAGATTATAATTTTTATGTTAACATTTAATTTTTCTTTCTTTAAAATATATATCATAGGATTATTTTTACTAAAACATCCTTATAATTTAATAAAAATAAAAAATATTTTTTTAGATAATTGTATAAAAATACTTAAATATCCTTTTCTTTGTGCTAAACAAAAACTATCTTTAAATTAATTAAAATATAGAATTCAATTAACTTTAATTTATATTTTTAAATTTTAAATAATTTATAAAACCAAAACAAAAATACATGAAAAAAATAAAAAATAAAAAAAATTGTTCAGGTTCGTGTTCTTCATCTCCTCCCCCTCATCTTTCTTTTTTCTGCTAAAGAAAAAGAAGAAGCATTTCTATTTTCTCTCTTTTGTCAGAACTACTCATTAATTATCTCTTCTAGTTGTGTGGTTTGAATTTGTTGCAGTTACCAGAGACGAAGTCCATATATGAGACATATTTAATTTCATTCTAAGTAAGTTTAATTATTCTTTGTGAAATGTGAGGAAGGGAAAACAAAGAAAATGATAAAGGAATACTTAAACTCCTATTTTGAGGAAATAACAAATTTAGTAAAAATTTTGAAGAGTAAACAAAAATTCTAAAACGATTTCATCTCAAATAAGATTCCTTTTATTCTTAAATAAAAGTCATGCATTTTCATGCTACAAAACCCCTTGTAGAACCAAAATTTAGAGGGTCATCGAATTTAAAATTTCATTACTAAGATTATAGAACAACTATAAAATTATTACTTGTAGTGTAATCAAATTAAAAGTTTCAAATAAAATAAAACCATAACTATCGAAATTAAAATAGGTCAAATGAAATTCACATGCAATATTTTTTTCTTATCTTTGATTTTCAATTTTCTTGAATCCAAAGGTATGGTCCCCCAAGGTAACAAGTTCCTTTTATATTCTAAGTTATTTTGGCCTCAACCAAGACTAGGAAACTATTCACTTTTTCTCAGCTTGTTAACATTGTTGGATTTCAAGCAAAAAATCATTATAATAAATACATACTCATCATAGCCATTGTTACTGTTTCATGATTTTCTGCTAAAATCAAAGTCAAGAAAACATTAGATGTGTGTTTGTAATAAAAACTTTTGTTTGAAGGGAGTTCTATTTAATTGTGCCGTTTAAGTGGCAATCATCTTGAAAAGTTAAGGATATCACTTTCAAGAAATTGATTCATCTGTAAGCATAGATTTAAATTACATATGATACTTTTAAATTTAATAGAATAACAAATGATTAAGTACTTTTTTATCTGATAGAAAAATATCAGACTCACTTTTAAGTTCTACAATGCTAATTAAAAGAACCAATGCACCTACATAAAAGAAGTCAGAGAAATATTCAAGAGGTTGTTAGGTATTATAAATAAAATTCGTTACAACTGGCAGGTCATGGAGCTGCTGCTTATCAGTTTTGGCAAGAAAATTAAGTGGAACTATCTTGAATCAGAAAGATAGAAAGCAATAAGCTATAGAGAAAATTATTGATCATAAAAGAAGAAATCCGAATTATAGCTTTCTCTCTACAATGAGTTACACTATATACATCAAGTGGCCTCTCTTTATTATATATATACTCTTCACAAAAATTTATGGTTCTATTATACAATGGTAAAACTCACAATATAGGCACGGATAAAAAGAAAGAAAGAAAGCACATGTAAAAACAGAGAATGATACTTAAATAATTAAGTCTAAGTCGGTTAACATCAAACGAAAAATTTTCAAGCACATGGACCCTAGTTTGTTTAAAGGAATTAGATAGGCTCAGTTTAGATAAACAGTTTAATTAAGTTCCTTTTAAAAAAATAGTTTAAATAATAAATGATTATATTAAAAGTAGTTTGTAAATAAGCTATTTTGTATTTGAATTTTTAGTTCTAAAAATGCTTATTTTATAAAAACATGATAAAAAAAAGTAGTAGTATTATGGGTTCTTTTCTAATAAAAATTATGAAAAAGTCCATTTCTAAACTTTATTTACCGAAATGCATTTTGTTTTTTGGTATTGAACAAGTTCGCCGCACACCCGGACGAATTTTCAGCAAACTCTATAAATCGTCTTACTCTGCAGCGTACTTCACTTCAAATATATTAAATTGAGTTTAAAAAGTTAACAATGCTAAACATTATCATCGTCTCCAGAATACACAAGAATAAATTTGTATTTTTTTGGGAAATAGTTATTTTTTTAAATGTAATACTATTTATAATTTTTAATTATTTTTAATTATTAATTTTTAATTATTTTTAAATTATTTTTAATTAATAATTATAATTTTATTCTTCTAGCACGATTTATGCTCTATTCCAAAATGTTATCTGTTACGGCCTGGCCCAAAAGGGAGCTTGGGCCGACCCGACCCAAACACCACCCGACCTGAACGGTCGGACGGTGCGCCCATATCCAACCCGTACATGCGTCCGGGACAGCTGGCCACCACAGCTGTACAAGAAAACTTCGAAGAATGTGGGTTCTGCCCTCGTGGGACCCACACCTGACATGGTATATAAAGGGAGGGTCATACCCCTCCTCCAAGGTACGTCACAAATCCCACCTAACCAACCTCTCACCTGCACACTAACTGACTAGAGCGTCGGAGTGTCTTTGCAGGTGACACCCCCTCCTTCCACGACAAGAGCTCGGCTACCCGGCAGACCCGATCCCAGTACAGGCGCCACCGAAGCGTTCCCACCTCCTCAAGACTCCACCCGAACCGTCCGGTAACAGATCTACCAAACATTGGCGCCGTCTGTGGGAAACGCCTAAATGGAAGTCGTGTCGTGCTTGGGAGACCAAGGCCGAGCAGCTGGCGTAGAGGGGGCAGCCTCTGTCACCTCACCCGGAGGGCGACGAAGGTCCCCCCGACAACGCACGGAAACACGCACAAGGACGCGAGAGACGCGACCCTTCGGAGGAACTGGCAGTGACAGCGGTAGAATAATGCAGGAGCTACGCCATAGGGTCCAGAACCTGGAACGACAACTAGCCGATCAGGAGCATGATCGACGAACCACCGATCCTAGCTACTCCCCATCCCCTGAAAGCCTGGAGAGAGATTCCCACCGGAGTCGCTCCCGGCACGCCTCCGCTTCCAGAACGGAAGCGGAGAGCACCCGAGAAGATTCGCCCATCCCGAGAAAACGAAACGACACAATCATCTACTCCCGAGGCAAAAAAACGCGCCACACAGAACGAGATCGTGAAGACGGGAAGGGGAGACCTGTGAGGACACGGCGACCCGTGATAATGGGCGCCACCCCGTTCCATCGGTTCATCCTTGAGGTCCAGTTGCCGAAGCACTTCGACAAACCAACGGACATGAGGTACGATGGAACCCAAGACCCTCTGGAACACCTCACGGCCTTCGAGGCTAGAATGAATCTGGAGGGAGTAGAAGACGAGGTGAGGTGCCGGGCCTTCCCGGTCACCCTGGCAGGACCCACGATTCGATGGTTTAACGGCCTCCCGCAGGGATCCATCTATGGATTTTCGGACATCAGTGGCGCCTTCTTAGCTCAATTCACAACACGAATAGCAAAGGCAAAGCACCCGATCAACCTGCTCGGGATAACCCAAAGGCCCGGAGAACCGACCAGAAAATACCTGGACCGCTTCAACGACGAATGCTTGGAAATTGACGGCCTAACCGACTCGGTGGCCAACCTCTGTCTGACGAACGGCCTCCTTAACGAGGACTTCCGGAAACACCTTACCACGAAACCGGTTTGGACGATGCATGAAATCCAAACGGTAGCCAAGGAATACATAAATGACGAGGAAGTCAGCCAGGTCGTTGCTGCCAATAAACGGCACTGCGGCTACAATTAACCTAGGCAACAAGGTAACGGAGAGAGACAGAAAGAACAAGCCAAAGAGGGAGGGCCGAGCAAGGCGCCCAGACCATTTCCCTGGATCGGGAAATTCACCAACTACACTCCGCTCACTCTCCCCATCATGGAAGTTTACCAGCAAATAGCCGAGAAAGGAATCTTGTCGAAACCCCGTCCACTCAAGGACCGCATGGGGGGAAACAAGAGCCTCTACTGTGACTACCACAAGGGCTATGGACACCAAACACGGGACTGCTTTGACCTGAGGGATGCACTAGAGCAAGCGATAAGGGACGGTAAACTTTTAGAATCCTCCCACCTTATAAGGGAGCCGAGGAGGCGACATCGCGACCAAGACGAGGAAGGCAAGACCCGATCGGCAAAGCAGCGACAAGAGCCAGAAGACAAAGACCACGGCCTCACCGTGATAAACGTAGTAACCACCAAAAACACCGCACCAAGGTCGAGATCGGCGCACAAGAAAGACGCCAAGATTCTGGCGGTCTCCTCCGCGCCGATGCGAAGCTCTAAAAAGCCCCCCTCTATCTCCTTTGGCCCAAAAGATCAGTGGTTCGACGAGGCCCCTGAAAATCCACCCATGGTCATCACGGTCAGGGTAGGAACAGGCCTCGTCAAACAAATCCTTATTGACACAGGCGCAGATTTGAACATTATGTTCCGCAATGTGTTCGACGCACTGGGATTAAGGGATGCCGACCTATCGACTCATCAGCACGGGTTCATCGGGTTAGGCGACCACTTCATCAAGCTAGATGGAGTAATATCCCTGCCGATATCCGTGGAACAGGCCCAAGGCCGAAGATCGGCAATGGCAGAGTTCGTGGTTCTCCGAGATTTCACGGCCTACAACATCATCTTGGGGAGGAAGACGATTAACGATGTTGAAGCAATAATCAACACAAAGCTACTAGTCATGAAGTTTGTTACCGACGACGGATCCATAGGGTCCATAAGGGGAGATCTAGAAACGGCGGTTGCTTGCGACAATGCCAGCCTCTCCCTAAAGAAGAAATCTAAAGAGGCGTCGGGGGTGTTCCTGGCTGACCTAGACGCTAGGGTAGACGACAAGCCCAGACCGGAACCAGAGGGGGACCTGAAAAAGTTCAGGGTCGGTGAAACGG
The DNA here is from genome assembly GCF_000817695.3 of Arachis duranensis. Classification (NCBI taxonomy): domain Eukaryota; kingdom Viridiplantae; phylum Streptophyta; class Magnoliopsida; order Fabales; family Fabaceae; genus Arachis; species Arachis duranensis. The sequence continues at coordinate 17,257,041 of NC_029773.3, read as the reverse complement.
AGGAAAAGTTCACGTTTGTCAATAGAAACTTCCACATGAATTGAAGGAGCCACTGGTAGAAATGATCAGGGCCAATGGGGATTTGTTCGCCTGGACACCGACCGACATGCCGGGCATAGACCCTGAGGTTATGTCACACCACCTGGCCGTCAAGTCGGAAACACGCCCGGTAGCCCAACGGAGAAGAAAGATGTCACGGGAGAGGGCGGAGGAGGTGGCCAGGTAGACGGCCAGCCTCCTAGAAGCAGGTTTCATACGAGAACTACACTACTCGACCTGGCTCTCGAATGTAGTTCTGGTAAAGAAGCACAGCGGCAAATGGAGAATGTGCGTAGACTACTCCGACCTTAACAAGGCATGCCCTAAAGATTATTTCCCCCTCCCCAACATAGATGCACTCGTCGACACGGCGGCGGGCTACCGGTATCTGAGCTTCATGGATGCCTACTCCAATTACAATCAGATACCGATGCACCGACCCGACGAGGACAAGACAGCATTTATAACGCCTGGGGGAATCTTCTGTTATAAGGTGATGCCATTCGGCCTAAAAAATGCAGGGGCAACATACCAAAGGCTGATAAACAAAATATTTCGCAACCTCATAGGCAAGACAGTGAAAGTCTATGTAGACGACATCCTCGCGAAAACAACGCGACCCGACGACCTCCTAAATGACCTGGCAAATGTATTCGCGTCTCTCCGACAACACGGCATGAGGCTCAATCCCTTCAAATGTGCCTTCGCCATGGAAGCTGGAAAGTTCCTTGGGTTCATGATAACCCAAAGGGGGGTAGAAGCTAACCCTGAGAAATGCCAAGCGATACTCCAGATGAAAAGCCCGGGTTGTATCAAGGACGTCTAGAGATTGGCAGGACGACTTACCTCGTTATCCCGTTTTCTCGGAGCTTCGGCAACAAAAGCCCTCCCCTTCTTTAACCTCATGAGGAAAGGGATAGCGTTTGAATGGACGCCCGCATGCGAGGAAGCTTTTAGACACTTCAAGGAAATCCTAGCAACACCCCCTGTGCTCGAGAAGCCAAAGGACAGGGAGCCGTTATACCTATATCTCGCCATAACAGGAGAAGCCCTGGCTGTGGTTTTGGTACGAGAAGAAAGAAGGGCTCGGCAGCCAGTCTATTTTGTGATCAAAGCCCTACAAGGGGCAGAACTAAGGTACAGTAAGCTGGAAAAGCTAGCTCTGGCACTCTTGACCTCTTCACGGAGGTTAAAACAATACTTCCAAGGTCACCAGATTGTCGTAAGGACGGACCAAGGAATCTGACAAGTACTCCAAAAACCCGATTTGACGAGAAGGATGATGACTTGGTCCATTGAACTTTCCCAATATGACATACGGTACGAACCCCGACAAGCAATTAAGGCGCAAGCGATGGCTGACTTCCTAGTAGAAGTGACGGGGGATCCAACCGAAGAGACGTGCACACGGTGGAAGCTCCACGTGGACGGAGCCTCCAATCAGACGTTTGGGGGCGCCGGGATCATCCTGGAAAGTCCAGCCGGGGTCGTATACGAACAGTCGATCAAGTTCGAATTTTCCGTCTCGAATAACCAAGCAGAATACGAAGCCCTCATAGGGGGCTTAGCCCTAGCAACGGAGGTTGGAGCGACAAGGTTGGAAATATGCAGCGATTCATAGGTAGTCACCTCCCAAGTAAACGGGAGTTACCAAGCCAGAGACTCACTATTACAAAAATACTTGGAGAAAGTCAAGGATTTGAGCCAGAAGTTTGAGGAGGTCACGATCAACCACGTTCCAAGGGAAAGGAACATACGGGCAGATCTCCTATCAAAATTGGCTAGCACCAAACCGGGAGAAGGCAACCGATCTCTCATCCAAGGTATGGTGAGGGAGCCGGCGGTCACTCTGCACCTGTCAAGGCTAAGCCCCTCATGGTTGGACCCCATCACCAGCTTCTTAGAAAACGGCAAACTCCCCGACGACGAAAAAGATGCCAAGAAACTGAGAAGGGAAGCAGCCAAGTACGCGATCATCCAGGGTCATCTGTTCAGAAAAGGATTCAGCCAGCCCCTATTGAAATGTCTACACCCCGACCAAACGAACTACGTCCTCAGGGAAATCCATGAAGGGTGTTGCGGCCATCACATAGGGGGCAAAGCCCTAGCAAGAAAGTTAATCCGAGCTGGATACTATTGGCCATCAATGATGGCAGACTCTAAAGAATTCGTCAGAAAATGCGTCAAGTGTCAAGAGAACGCCAATTTCCACAAGGCACCGGCCTCCGAGCTAAGCCTGTTAACGTCTTCCCGGCCATTCTCACAATGGGGAGTTGACTCTTGGGGCCCTTCCTGGTTGGTCCTGGACAAGTCAAGTACCTCATAGTCGCCATTGACTACTAAACCAAATGGATAGAGGCCGAGCCACTGGCGAGCATAACCTCCTCCATATGCAGGAAGTTCATGTGGAGACAAGTGATAACACGATTCGGCATCCCGGAGATCATTATCTCAGACAACGGTACACAATTTACCGACAAGAAGTTCACGGAGTTCCTCACCGGCCTGGGTATAAGGCAGAAGTTCTCCTCGGTAGAACATCCCCAAACAAACGGACAGGTCGAGTCCGCCAACAAGATCATCTTGTTAGGGCTTAAGAAGCGACTAGATAATAAGAAAGGTGCTTGGGCCGACGAACTCACCTCGGTCCTCTGGTCCTACTGTACAACAGAGCAGTCGTTAACTGGGGAGACCCCCTTCCGACTAACATACGGGCTAGATGCGGTAATACCCGTGGAAATCGGGGAACCAAGCCCGCGACTACTTTTGAAGGGAGTAGGGGAAGCCGTGGAGAATGACCTAATAGATGAAGCCAGAGAAATGGCCCACTTGACGGAAACGGCGCTGAAGCAAAGAATGGCCCTACGTTACAATACTAAAGTGCTCAAAAGAGAGTTTAAACCAAACGACCTCGTCCTGAGGCGCAACGACATCGGCTTACCGACCCCGGGGGAGGGCAAGCTGGCGGCAAATTGGGAAAGTCCCTACAAAGTTAAAGAAGCGATGGGTAAAGGCGCTTTCAAGTTGGAAAGGCTCGATGGCAAAGAAGTCCCAAAAACGTGGAACGAGCAACTTGAGAAGATTCTACTCCTAGCACATGAGGCGACATGCCGACCAATCGAGCTAAGTATTTAATCCATGGAATTGTACTTTTCGCTAGGGTCTATAGACCTTTCGTGCAATTACCGACTAAGATATACTTGTGCAAAGTTTCGTTTCTTTTGTTTTGTTCACTCTTCTTGGACGACTCATTGCGCAAACGAATTCCACGCAACGTGACAGCGACACACGGCCCCGGGACTGATCACCCCGGTAGCCCATCGACTACCACAATAGCAAACGGCTACACTGAAAAGCCACGACCTGGCTCAGCCGGAATATCATCAATACGGTAGAATGAATGGCAATTACAAACCAATAATGGTGAATATAAACGACAACACAACCAGGCAAATAAGAAAGTATTAACTTTGATAAAACGGGCAAACAACCCAAGAAACCAACTGTTCACAAAAGGCAAAACATAACGGCTAACCAAAAGTTTCATACAGAACAAGAGAAATCATTTTTTAGGAACGTCAACAATCTTGCCGTCCTTGATCACCTTGAAGACGCCAATTGTCGACGTGTCGAAATCAGGAGCAACAATTTTGACCTGAGCTTTAAGGGCCTCCTCGGTCACCAGGATCGCGCCCTTCCCCTGCTTAACGACGTCTTTATACTTTGTCTTCAACCCTGCAAGCTCATTTTCGACAGCCTCTTTCTCTTTCTCCAACGCGGACACCCGCCCTTGAGCAACGCCGACCTGACTCTCTAAAGTCATTTCCCGCTCGACAAGCCGGGAAACCGTGGCGTCCGACACTTCTAATTTTTTCTCGGCGGTAGAGGCTTTCTTCTCAGCAGCGGAGGCTTTCTTCTCGGCAGCATCGAGCTTCTCATTGAATTGGGTCAGTTGTTCCCGAAGAGTTTCAACTTCGCGCTTAAGCTCATTATTGGCCTTCCCAGCAGACTCCAACCTCCTGCGAAGAGATTCCATCCCGGACAACTTAAACTCGGCCTTCTGAGCTATCACTGCGCCGCGCAAGAGGGTACGATACATCCACCTCGCTTGCCCAGCAAGAGATGACTCGTGGAAGTGCTCTTCAGTGCTGGGAATCAATTGAGAATCTATAAAATTCCCGGCATCAAAATTATTCTCCATCACAGTGAGAACCCCCTCGGGACTACTGGACGTCCTCCTCCTTTTGAGGCTGGGCACCTCCTCCACCTCATCGTCGGCCGATGGGTTGGACGTCGAACCCCCAGTGCCAACCACTTCGCGGAAGGGGGAAATGCGCACTTCCTTGTCACTTTGAGCCAAGGCACCCTGAGCCGAGGTACCGGTCTCACCGGCCACAGCCCCTTGCTCGGAAGTGGCCTTGTTCTTGTCCTCCGGGGGAGCTGTCGACTTCTCATTGGCCGCCTCATTGTCACTTGCACATAAAAAGGTCTGGAACAAGTTAGGAAGACCCGTTATCTCGGCAGACATTCCCACTGTAACAAGAAAAGAAAATTCATTAGTCGCAACGAAATATTGGGAAAAGCAAGAAACTAAAGGCAAAGCAAGTTAAAACTTCTCACAAATATAGTTCCGACCGACTTCCCAGTCACCCATGAGGAGGTGAGGATTCACGTGATTCCTCCCGAAAACTGCCAGTAACACATCGGCAATCTTCCTATCCATCGCAGACATACCCTTGTAGGATACTTTAATAAAGGCATTGGACCCCGCCCCGAAGCTCCAATAGGTCGGGATGAGGCGTGCCCCTTCTAACGATAGCCAAAAAGGATGACGACCTTTGACGGGGCGGACCTTGAAATACTTATCTTTGAACCCGTGGTAGGAGTCCTCAAACAAGCCAAAAATCCTCCGACCTTGGGCAGACCGGAAGGACATGAACCCCTTTTTTATGTTTCCCTTCCTTCGAAGGGTTTGTAAGGTTAAAAAAGAAAAGGAAAACATCCACGGACACCGGCAACTCGAGATATTCACAGACCATCTCGAAACAGCGGATCGAAGCCCAACTGTTCGGATGCAGCTGTGACGGTGCCACGGAAACCCGACCCAGAAGCGCCATTTGGAAGGCGGAGAAAGGAATACGAACCCCCACTTGAGTAAACATGGATTTATAGAACCAAATCCAATCGGCAACTCGGGGAGCGTGAAAGTTGATCTCGTATAAACGCTCGTGGGGAGCTGGGATGAAGACGTCGTAGTTGGACTCCTCGTCAGTTCCGCCGCAAAGATACTCTTTTTGACGGAACTCAGTGAGCTCTTCCTCGCCCATTTGATTGGGGGAGTCCCTCAGATCGGAAACAACCCAGGCGTAGGGGTCGTACGCCGCAGGAGAGGGGGAAGCCCGGGAGGCGATGCGAGCCATACCTACATGGGGGGACCATCCAATCAGTCTAAGTGGTCGGGTACTCGGAGTGACTGCAGAAACTCTATTATGCAACTAAGGCTAAATTCGGCTAAAAAAGATAAGACCCAAACAAACGATGGCAACTCCCCCCCCCCTTTAACACACCTACTTAGGGCCTAAAATCAACCATCATGCAAAGCTAAACAAACGACATGCACAAAAAGGAAGCAATAGCAGAAGCAAAAGAACAGCGAAAGAGGACAAAAAAGATGCACAATTACCTGCACTAATAGCAAAGATCCGAAAGGAAGACAACGACGACGCCCTGGAACTGCTGAGGGAGAAAAAGAAGGAGATGGCAGGATCGGAAACGGAAGGATAAACGTCAAATAAACACCAAAGGCGTTGCAAAACAGTTTTAAACCACCACCAAAAGGAGCGCGAAAGCCGAGGGACATATTAGTCTTTGCACAAAGGATTTTAAACCCATTATGAGCATTTAATGCTCCACACGAAAAACGAGGCGATAACTGATCATCCCAACAACAAACAGGCACGCGCGCAAGAGGCACGTCCCCTCCACGGACGGCTGAATTGGCGACAACGCGTGAGGTCAGAAATAACACGCCTCCAACAGCCCACGCGACTGTTGCTGACGCGTCGGGGGCACTGTTACGGCCTGACCCAAAAGGGAGCTTGGGCCGACCCCACCCAAACACCACCCGACCTGAACGGTCGGACGGTGCGCCCATATCCAACCCGTACATGCGTCCGGGACAGCTGGTGACACCCCCTCCTTCCACGACAAGAGCTTGACTACCCGGTAGACCCGATCCCAGTACAGTACAGGTGTCACCGAAGCGTTCCCACCTCCTCAAGACTCCACCCGAACCGTCCGGTAACAGATCTACCGAACATTATCCATACATAAATCGTGATAGAATATGATATATAATATAATATTTAATAAATATTATCCTAACATGATTTATATATAAATTAATTTAGGGGATTTGCGTTTTCGATTTTTATTGAAGGAATCAAGTAAATTTAATCTTTTTTATTTTATTTAAATAAAAAAAACCTTTATTCTTAATTAAAAAAAGAAAATTTTTGTGACAATGAAATGATTAATTGAGAGGAACAAATTATTGCATTTTCTCCTTTCTTAGTAATCCCTAATTATTACATCCCACCTCAAATATATTTTATTTGAAAAATTATTTTAAAGTATGCTAGTTTTCTTTACTTTAATTTCTTTATTACATCAACTTTAATCTGTACTAGCATCTAAATAGGTCATTTTTTTATCTTTTATATAAAACAATTAATACACAAATAATTAATTTAATAGTTTAATTTTTTTTAATATATAAGCTAAAGGTACTAAATTCAAATATTTATAATAACTATTGTTGAATTATTTATACGCAGAAAAAAGATTAACAACAATGACGAATAGTTATAAGTGGAGCAGTTATTTAATTTTCTTACAATTGCAACAGTTATTTACTTCTTTTGTGGATTAATGACTTTTTTTAATTAAAAACAAAAAAGTATTATTATTATTTTATTCATAAATTTGATTTGTAAAATAAATTATTTGAGGGCAAATAGTGTCTATAAAAATTAAACACAAACTCTGGTATTAGCTTTATACATTGGTATAGATTTAGCCACTGAGCACTAAGATTAGTTAGTTCAAAAACATCTCCTTCAAAAAAACTCTGGGTCCAAATGAATTTAAATTTAAACATCAAAGTCAACATCATTTAAATTTAAATTCTATGCCAACTAACTCCAACTAAATATGATTAATATTATTTTAAATCTTATTATTTAACTTTGTTAGACTTAATTTATAAAAATACTTAAATGTATAACATTACTCAAACTGAAAATAATCAAATTATACAGGAATAAAACTCAAAGCAAACTAATAAAACTTAATTTTTTTTCTTTTTTTTTTTTCTACTGACATTCGATTGATGATATACTCCATTATTCATGGTTTTGAGATTGTAAATCTAAAAAATAAGTTTTTATTGACATATATATCAACCAAATTGATGCTACAATAATGGGCATCCCCTAAGAATTAATGTTAGGAAAGGTTAAAAGAAAAGAAAAGAAAACAGTGGAAAATATAATAACTAACTGAGAAAATTATTTCAAGAAACGGTTGATATCCCATGCATCAGCGTCTTCACTGTTCTTCTCTAGTTCTCCCCAGAAGATTCAGAATCTTGATCCATGTCATCTTCATCAGTATTGAGTATGGTGATATAAAGGTTGACACCAATCTGCCACTCACGCAAGTTATCCATATCAAATTCAGACTCATCAATGATCTCCCTTGCGAAGTCGCATATGCCAGGAAGAATTCGATCTAATATCTCAGGTGGAATTGGAGCCGCCGAAAACATGTCTCGCAAGCTCTGTCTGTCATTCATGCTGAGTTCCATAAAACGATACAACTTATGCCAAGGAACCAAGAAGGAGGTGACGTCATCAGTGATGGATGATAAACAAGAAAAGTCGTCATCAACAAGGTGTGGCTCAGAGGTTGAGTTTCTGTAAGGTTTTGTAGGTTGCAGAAACTGATTGATACATCGAAATTTGATGAGGAAGTTATCATCAGGAAGTGTTTGTTCATACTCCATTATAAGCGTTTTGGATGGTTCTCCAGAGTAGGTGAGTTCCGTCGAATAGGTGGCAGTCCTCATAGCGATGGAAAGAGATGAAGAAACTGAATCGATATGTTATTAAGAACTGCTTCAGGTTCTTTGCCTCATTGCCTCATTGCCTATATATATGTGATGATAACCAAGATTGATATAGGAACATTATTCTGTGTTTTAATTACATTTAATAATGTAACAGAATAATAAATTAGGAAATTAGTTTGTTAAATATATGATTTCGTTTTGATAATTTTCTTGAAAGGTGATTGCTACGGTACGATGATAAATTAATACGTACCGATACGTTTAAAACGTGGACAAATAACAATAAGTTATGTGGAATTTATTTTCCACGTCAGCATTTAATTTTTTCTTTTTTAAATATATAATATATCACCACTTTTACTAAAACACCCTTTTAATTAAATAAAAATAAAAAATAAATTGTATTTAATTTTAATAAAAAGACTTAAACATCCTTCTTTTATTTGATTAGTCATTAAATGAAAGTCTGGGTAACAAATCCTTCGGTGCTGAAACCAGTGAAACTAGTGTAATCAGCATAGACAACACAAGTCATCATGAAGAAACTAAAATAATTGGTGTAGCTGTAAATGGAATGGATGAAGGAGCTAACTTGGAAGATGATCTCAACCAGACTGACATGTTATTGGAAGTCAACCAATCAAGTGACTTATCCAAGAATGGGCATGCTGGTGAAATTGATAAAACTACTCGTGATCTATGTGGGGAACCTGCTAGCAATCAGGAGAAAAGACCGGTTATTTCAGATTATGTAATCGATGAGCCCACAGGAAAGTCAATGGTCATAGAGTGCAAAGATATAGATCCTAAATCAGAAACCCAGGAAGATGTCAGAGAACATGAGGAATGCAATAAATCTGTTGGTACTTCTTCTGAATCACATCCAGCACAGGATGAAGGACTATTACTGAAGGCCACAGAAGATGTTGGGAAGCATTCATCACTGCCTACTATAAATTCTGAGCCAGCTGCTCAGAATGATTCTTCTGTTAAACATGATCAAGGTGGTCAGGCTGGCAAGGAAATTTCTGGGGTTTCTGCGACGCCTGTTCAAGATCAAAGTGGTAATGACATGGTTAAACATATTTCATCTGGAATCGATGCTTTGGTTTACTCCAGTAGCCGGTGTGACAGTTTGGAAGCCAATTGGGGATCTGTTTCAGGTATATACACCTTTATTTTCGTAAAGGAAAACAATTTAGTCACATAGAAACATTATTTTTATCTAAAAAAAACATTGTGTAGATCTCGTCTCTTTTGCATCAATAATATTGACCCATTGTTATACCTGTGTTGGGATCCATGTAAGTCATTTTCCTTCATCCTTATGTGATCTGATGATGAGTTTTACCTTGGTGTACAACATTTTGGCTATGAAAAAAAAGACGTTCGGGAAAAAAATTGACATTTCAATGTTAGAAACAAAATTAGAACTTAACTCAAACGTCAGAGACAAACAGAATTTCATCCTTCATTTTTTATCACTATTTTTAGCAGTTGCTGCATTTAACTTTCATTGACAGGCTTTAATGGTGTATCTCTGTATTTTCCCCCCCTAAAGGGCATATCTCTTAGATTCCCACGGCTAGTTCGAGTTCGACCTGACAAAACACCCTAGCAGGCCTCATCATCTAAGCAGGTAAAGTATAATCTTCACAAGTTCTTACATAAACTTGTAGCATCATTGTTGGGTGCATTAGGTCAATGACAAAATTAATTAATTAGATAATTACTGTGGTTAATTAGTTTTCATAATCTGTTGTCCTGTTGGGAACATATTAGCAAAACCAGGTGTGGCAGCAAACACAACCTTCGGTTCCATTGTAACAGGAGCCAACGTTGAAAAGATCCCAGGATTGAACACACTTGGTGTGTCTCTGTCACGCATTGACTATGCCCCAGGTGGACTCAACCCACCCCACACACACCCACGTGCCACTGAGATTGTGTTTGTTCTTGAAGGTCAACTTGATGTTGGGTTCATAACAACATCCAATGTTCTCATATCAAAGACCATCTACAAGGGTGAGATCTTTGTCTTCCCAAAAGGGTTGGTTCATTTCCAGAAGAACAATGCCAATGAACCTGCTGCAGTTATTTCAGCCTTCAACAGCCAATTGCCTGGAACACAGTCTATTCCTCTGACTTTGTTTGCTGCCACCCCACCGGTCCCGGATAACGTGTTGACCAAGGCATTCCAGGTTGGTACCAAGGAGATTGAGAAAATCAAGTCTAGGCTTGCTCCCAAGAAGTAATTGTTATATTAGGAATGATATATACTTGATTGGTATATGTATGCTTTAATAAGGTCTTTGTTGTTTTTGTGTATTTGTCTCTCTCATTCAATCTCTCTTTGTTGCCTCACAATTCATCATGTATGTTTGGAAAACTCATAAAAGCAAATAATGGGACATATTCATTTCTTTTATAATTGGAATTTAAAAGGTGCTATCAGCATGCTTTGTTCTTTTTGTTAATCATAATGTGTGTGTGTGTGTGGTGTATTATTTAGTGTTGACTTACTAGTTCTCAACAGTGCTACTCCTTGTTGCTTATCTATCAGTGCCTTATAATAACAAGAATATTAAAGTTATTGCCTCCTATGCCTCATCTTACTCTCTTTCCCGTTCTTCTATAACCTTCCAAT
>NC_029773.3:17224318-17242992 GCF_000817695.3 Arachis duranensis | reverse complement strand
GTAAGGTACCATCACGATCTCCTCCCATCCAAGAAGAGAATTGAATAAGAGGGGCATTGTATGGGACACGCTCATTTATTCCGATGTTCTTCAGAGCTGTGTCGACACAAAATCAAGAATGCACCTCTCTTTGGAGAGCCTCATCAAGTTCCTGCTTATCATGATAAAGAGGACAATGATTACCAATGAGGTCAATGATTTCCAGATTCTGGTGAATTGGAATGATAAATTCGTAGTTAATGGACTATAATTATTCCTGAGTCCAGTGACAAACCTTCCATGCTTTTGCAGCAGAGATCGACGAACGGACTGAGTGGGATGAGCAGTTAGGACCAAATCTACAGTTTGCTCCTTCAAAGCATCAAACACTTCCTGTGGGGACTTTTTCAGGTCAGTGACAAGCCTCTTGAAGGTTTCTTCAATGTCAGATTCAGTGATGGCAGAGTTCTCATCAGCAAAATCGCCCATCTTTAATAGCTTAATCCTTCTTCGGTAGGCAATTTGAACTTCTTCTGCCAAGTTAGCCAAATTAAGCATGTGGGAAAATGATTTGGCAATGACAATAGAATCCCCAGCATCAAGACCAGTTAGCATATTCCCAAGTTCCTCCAACTTCTCAGTCTTATGCTTCCTTTCATACTCAGCTGAAAGCTCATAACAATCTTGATCCTATTAAGCATCAAATTGTTTAAACTATAAGGCACAACAGGAAAATAACAAAGAAAGAAAAAATTACAAAACAAAGCGGAATATTGGGTTCCTCTTTTTGAGTCAGTGCCAATCCTTAGTATGTAACATGTTTGAGAGTATTTGTGCATATTAAACTTCTCCCCTCTTTTCTAGATTCAATAGATCAAAATATTACCAGGAAAGAAAAAAATCCATACAGATTTTGTGCATCATATCAAAGTGGACCTGAATTTATTTACTTAAGAGTTTGCATTTACTTATGGCTCTAAAACAAAATCAAAAAGAGTGAAGTCCCCTGGTTCTAGATTAACCTTTCTGTTGCATTCCAATTGCTACAATTGAAGAAAAACCACTGACATGCAACATACTAAGGCCAAAAGAGTATAAAAGAGTATAAAAGAACTAAATTTCAATCTCCAAAAGAGTATAAATTCATACATAGTCAAATGGAGACATTAAATAATCCGGCAAACAAATACCAACACAAACGTAAACAAAATATAATGTCGTATGTCACTAGACGGCTCATATGCCCACAAGAAAATAATAAAAATAAAAATAATAATAAATATCCTATGTTGTAAATCTAATCTTGTGGAAATTCATAATTATCACGATAGTGATTATCATATAGCTTATTAAGATTTTCAATGGCATTTTCTTTGACCCTATCTCTGATCACATTATGATTCTTTAGCACGAGTGAGACTGCAATCTTCATGCGAACCCCATCATCTACCTAATAAAATTTGAATAATTACACATTAGGCTTAACTACCTAAATATAAAAGAAAGAACGAAGAAAAAGATTAGTGCATAACATTACCTTTATGTTAAAATGATCATCTTCAAAACAATCTATCATCCAACTTGCAACACACACACCCGCGTCACTCCTACATATCGAGGAAGCTATATTAGAGTATTATATAATTGCATAAATTTCATATCAATAACTACTAATTATACGATCTTACGATCCAACTTCGAGGGTGGGAAGGCCTTCTGGCTCTTCAAATTCAAACTGTGAAGAAATCAGATTTGGAGTGGTCTCAAAGTCATAGAATGAACGATCTTCCAATACCTCGTCCAAATAAATAGCCTATTTATGTCTATGTTAGAGTTTGCTTTTTTAGTCATATTTGTAGATAATTAACAAAAAAAAGGAAAATATAGTTACCAATTTCAAGGCTGTCCTCTTTCGCTTGAACTGTTTCTCAATGGGTAATGGGTCTAGCAAAATTATTTGTCTTTTAACACGATCAATCACTACGAGGTACCAGTGTTCATGGCCTTCGTCAGTAGTTTCAGATACAGGGATAAAGACCTAATCAAGAGAAAGTCATTTTAGGTATTAAAATTATTTTATGCCAATATTTGCTAATATGAATTTAAAATGATTGGGAACTTACTCTTTTTAAGCAGTCAACTTTGCCCAAATAAACATGTGTGACATAAAGCGGCAGACGGTCGGGATCCAATTTTGTCTTCTCTGCCAGCTACATTATTTAAGCCACTAGTTTATATGCGCAATACAAAAAACAACTACCAATATTATTTTAGTATACACTCTTATATACTGACCGCAAAAATTGTGGGTAAAAACCAATAACCACTTTCTCTGGTCAACTCTATCCTCATCATATCTGCTACTAAGTCTAGCACAAGAGAAACGATTGGCTTTCCTGGCATCAAGCTCCTGAATACATCTCTGCGAGCTATAAGTCCTGAAAATACTATATTCTTCTCATAGCTGCCAAAGATAAATTAATATAAATAAAAATAGCTAAACAAAGCCACAACATCGTTAAAAAATAATATTCTTATTGAGTCTACTTACTTATCCATCAATAGATTACCATACAAGTATGTTGAATGGACAGATCTGTCTTGGCCTTCTCAATACAGCATAGCAACAATGGATTATTCGACGCACTACTTTGTTGGTTAAGAGTCTTAGAATTGGAACCAAAGACCTTAAACACCTTAGAGGGAGAGCTGACATTATTTTCCAATCGTTGAACAAGAGATTGGACTATTTGGGTCAATTGCTCAACAGAATTAGCTAATGACTCTAAAGTCACTCTGTCCTTCAACGATGGATTGGGTTCACTGTAACATTAGAACAAATACAAGGATTTAATTTTTTCAACTTTATATTAAATTTTTAATTTCTAATATAATTAAAAAATTTTAATTAATTATATAAAAGTAATTTAGTTCTTTTTAACGCTAGTAATGCTTAAAAGGACTTTAGTACTTAATATGAATTACAAGACTATCTTTTTGTTTTTAAAATCGTATTCAAATTTTCAATTTTTAATACAACTAAATAATATAATATAGTCTTATGATGGTATTTTTTTAGAATTTTTTTTAATTAATCTTCAAATATTGCTTTATTCTCTTAAACACGTAGGGATGCTTTAGTCTATTTAAAAGTTCCCCCGAAATTGATTCAATTGTTTATTGCCACAATAAAAATTAGTTGAAAAAGAAGAAAGAAAACATAAAAAGCAAAATAAATTATAGAAGACTATTCAAAATAAATTTATAATACAAGAAACAAAAAAATAATAATACGTACTTGTTCAAAATTTCAGTTGGTTCTTGACAGATCTTCATGTTAGGAATAGAACTTGCCTCAACAGAAGTAGCTCGAATATTTCTTCGTGTTTTTACCATTGTAACTGACTTGTAGTATTATGTGTTTGAGAATAAAAATACATAACAATGATAAAAGAGAGTTGTTATTATATATCAATTTACGCTAAATTATCTATATTAAATGCAAATATTCATTCTAATTATTGACAATCTAATTAGTTTATAATCAACATAAATCATATCAATTATATAATTTTGAAAGTAAATCATATATTCCGTCAAAATCATATATGATTTACAAGTAAATCATATATTCCGTCAAAATCATATTATTTGAGAATAAAAAGTATTTAACACTTTTTTTTAATATTATTTTGCTTGTACGGCAACCCACCATGTATCTTTGTGAATTGTGAAGAATTTTTAGGATGATCCTCTTTATTGTTTATTTTTAAATTGCAATAGGGTTTACATGTTTATTTTTTAGGATGATTCTCTATTTCTCACTCACATTTTCTTTATTAGTTGTCTTTTTGATATTCTTTTTAGAGTAAAAGAATGACGTTTTATGCATTTCTAAAATGTTGCATTTTTTATATTTTGAAAAATGATCTAATATAAAAAAGTACAAATCTTTTATATATTTTGAAAGGATTCCTTTTTCCAGCAAAAGAATCACGTTTATATATCTTAAAAATGTTGAATTTTCTATATTTACAAAATGTACAAATTCTTTATATATTTTGAAAGGATTTTTTCTTCGGTAAAAGAATCACGTTTATATATCTCTAAAATATTGATTCCTTTTTTATATTTTGAAGAATGACCAAATATAAAAAGAAAAGACAAGCAAAATAATAATTATTTTCTTTACCACCTCTTATTATTATAATTATTACTTAGATTACTTAACTCTTATTTTAACGTTCAAACTATTATTTTACGTTTATATTCTCTTAGCTAAGTGTTAGTAATTTAATTTTTGTCTTATAAGTAAAAAAAAAAATTAAAATTTTAAACTAATAATTTCACCCATTAAAGATTTGAAATGCATATAAGCCATCGAAATATTTCTTCGCATTTTTATCATTGTAACTGGCTTGTAGTATTATGTGTTTGAGAATAAAAATACATAACAATGATCAAAGAGAGTTGTTATTATATATCAATTTACGCTAAATTTATATTAAATGCAAATATTTATTCTAATTATTGACAATCTAATTAGTTTATAATCAACATAAATCACATCAATTATATTATTTACAAGTAAATTATATATTCTGTCAAAATCAATATTATATCTAAATCAATATTACAAATTTAAATGCTAGTATTACGTAGAGTTATAAGTTAAAATAAGCTAAAATAATAATATCTATTTTAAATCATGTTTTAATAAACAAAATAAATTTTCATGTGAGAACGTGTGTAAATATTTTCAGTTGTGACCAATGATTAATTTGATGAAACTAAAAGACTATGGTTCAACAACTTCAGGGGCTTCTTTATAATTATATTATATAATATATATATAAAATAATAAAATCTTTTTGAAAGATATTTTTCAATAATAAAGAATAAATGAACAAAATTTTATTCTATATATAAAAACACTATTCAGCATATCAATAGCAAATTATAATCACATCATAATTCTAATTGTGTTACATATATGCTTTAGTGTTTGATATGGGTAAGCGAGAATTATCAGGATCACCTCAACGTAGCGAGAATAAGAGAGACACAAGAGATGTTGGCATTAATGCTATTGATAGCCAACTCTTACATTATTCGTACTTGAACCATACACCTCACATACCCCAATTTTTGTATTCTATGTACCCCGGTTTTTATACTGGTGCAGTATATTGTAACCAATATCCAACAACCATGCATCCATCACTATACAACATGTTCCCACCATCATTTATTGTAGTTCCAACTGTCACAAATTTTCAACCTCCTACTCTCTTATATCCTTTTCAATCTACTAATTCAAGAGATACAGATGAAATTCTTAAACTGCTAAAGTCTCCACAACATCATCAGTCTGACTCTGGTACAAATAAAAAGGCATCAAAACAGACAAGTGTACGCAATAAGAAAATATATACGGCCAAGAGAAGAATTGTCTGGAATTCACATTTGTCTGAAAATAAGGGTGGTGTGAATGCGGCCTCCATTAAAGACCAATTTCCAAAAAATAAAAAAATTCCACCAGGGACCTCACACAAATCTCTAACTGAGGAGCAAAAGGCACTCTTAAAAAAGAGTACACCAAGTGGATATTCTATTAGCATGCCTACTCTAAACCAGAAAAACATCGAGCACAATACACGGAGAATTGAATGTCCATCTGTAAGTTCTCATATCACGAGCATTCGCATGAATCCTCTACGGTTACATAACTTAGTGATCTCACCAATTTTTTTTTTATTTTTTTGCAGTGGATCCCGGTTTTATTTAAGCCTCCTGCATACATGGATTTTGATGAGTTAGATATTAAAATGGCAACCTATGTGTTTGCACCAAATAAAAGAAGGTTAAATATCTCATCATCTATCTACTAAAAATTTAAAAAATAGTTCAATATTAATGTGATTCGTATTTGTAGTGATGAGGTATTGGCGACAACAAACAAATTTAGCGGAACTCGTGACAATTTCAAGTCATTAATTCCCAAGGAGTGGGTACATGGGGATGTAAGTGCATAATTAAACTACTTTGTCTAGCATACTTTAATTTCTAATATATTTATTTTACCACATAGGTGTTGGATTTGGTGGCTACTATGCTAACCATGCAGGAAAAAGAAATGGGATGTCAAACAAACTGGTATTTGCCAGCTGTGTTTTCGGTACGTAATGTCTTTTTCAGGCTTGTTACCGTTTTTATTTATTTTATCTTATTACTTAATTCGTGTTACTGACTTAGCCCTTAACTATTAAATTCAGCAATTCTTACTGCAATGTGATACCAAAATTGAAGTTCTGTTGAAATATTATCAAAAAGAATTTATGGGAAAAGTTGATGAAGGTCTAAAAAAGGTATATGATTTATTGTATTTTTAATTTTTTTTATTATTTAATGGCATTTATCTTTATGAACTGATCTATACCTTTTTAAAAAAAATTGTATCTAGTAATATTCTAATACGTGAAATTTGGTACTAGATTTTTTTACCTGTCAACGAGAACAACAGACATTGGTATCTGGTTGTTTTTGATTTGTGCAATCATCAAACAATTCTGCTAGACTCCCTACCAATTGCTACAAATAAAGAGCAGAAGAGATCGAGTATAGTAAAGCTAGTAAATTAACTTTCCCTATTTTCACTTTTATAACATTTTTTTTAGGTTTCAAATACCGTCCTTTATTTATTTTTTTTCCTATATAAATAGGCAAAATATCTAGAAGATATGCTCAAGTATGACTCGTTCTATAAATACAACACTCTGTTCAGGCCAAGGATACTTGATTTTGCATTTGTGGATATGCTAGAAACAGGAGAACAAGCTCCTGACTCGTAAGGAATATCTGTATTTGTGTTTTTCTTTTTCAAATTTCTATCTGCATAAGCTAACTGCGTCTTATTTAACACAGTAATGATTGTGGAGTATGGGTGGCAACCTG
Organism: Arachis duranensis; assembly: GCF_000817695.3. Lineage (NCBI taxonomy): Eukaryota > Viridiplantae > Streptophyta > Magnoliopsida > Fabales > Fabaceae > Arachis > Arachis duranensis. The sequence continues at coordinate 17,236,059 of NC_029773.3, read as the reverse complement.
GATGACAAATTACAGGAAGACGTATAATTATACAATAAATGTAATTTTCTTTTGCTAAAAAAAATAGTTCTTCAATTGCTAATGTGTATGGTTTTGTTGGTAACCTAAAATATTTATATTTTTCAGGTTGATCATGGTACAAGGATGCGACTTGCGTTGGATTTGATTCTAAGGCCCCACAACTTGATGCTGCGTAATGTCATTGAATCTGCTACCAGGAATTACAATAAGTATAAACAAAATGAGTCAAACAAAAATTAATTACTCGTAATTGTCATGTAGTCATGTTAAGATTATATTAACTACTAAGACTTGTTAGTTTTATCTCTTTTACTTAAAAAATTATTATGCACTATATTTTTTATGGACTCTTGTTGAAAATTAATGTTTCTGTTTTTCGTTCGAATTTAGTTGAATTTACGTGAAGCTTAATTTTTACTCTAGCATTTTGATTCCTTGAACCACTTCTGTGTTGTAAGCTTAATTGAAAATTTGATACTAAAATATATTAAGCATTTTAAATAAAATCAACATGAGAGAATGGTTATAATCTACCTTTTGAAAATCGGTTCGGACCGGCCGGTTGAACTATGAACCGCTACAAAAAACAACTCGGACAAATGTTAAAACCCCAAATTTCAAAAACCACAATTGAACCGTTGAACCAGCCAAGAACTGGTCGGTCAAACCAAACCATCACCTGGTCGGATTTTTGGAATAAGGAAAAAACACAAAGTTCTGAAAACGGTTCGAATTGACTGGTCAAAGCGGTCAATTCGTGAATCGAGGGGAAAAGTGGTTCGGACCAAGATTCTGAAAACCTGTTCGAACCGGTCGGTCGAACCGTGAACCGGTACAAAAACGAATCGGTCATATATCAAAACCGAAAGAGTCAGAAACCATTGTTGGACTGTCGAATTGGTCGAGAATCGGTCGGCAAACCGAACCGAGACCCGACCGGTTTTATAAAATTTGCTCAAAATGGTGCCGTTGGTTAGAGGAACCCTAACCAGTAGGAGTGTTCAAAACCGACTCGGACCGAACTAAATCGATCAACTAAACCGTAAAAATAAAAAATCAAAAACCGGTTCTGATAATGAAAACCCTAAGGAAGTAACAAATATACTGCCATGGAAAATTTCATAACTTTTGAGAGCATAAGATATGAACAGACCTGAAAGCAAGCTGCATCAACTAATGCAAAGAGAGAGATTGAGAGCCAGGCATTGAGTCCCGAAGGGAACGGTCTTCCCCTTGAAGCAGCGAACCCGATGAGGAGGAACCCGGCAGGTATTAGCCAGAACGCCGACACAAAGAACGGGCCTGTCCTTGGAATCACCTCCTTCATAGCCACCATTGCAGTTCCCCGGAAGAAGAACGGTGATACCAGCACTGTCAATTCCCAAAGCCCTTCCGCAAGGCACTTCAATGATTCACCTTCTTCAAAGCTCGTTTCGGCGACGGCGGCGGAAGATGGACGGAGGTGAGGGAGTGAGATCGATGACGGAGAGAGGAAGGAGGAGCTCGAGGGTGATGGGAGGGATTGGTTCGCGTTTAGCCGGTGTGTGGAGCTAAGGTTGCTAGGTTGGATAATTGACTAGGGCATCCCAGCAAAACAATGGCGTCGTGCGATGAGAGAGATCCAAGAACAGCGAGAGAGGATAGGAAGAGGAGAGAAGAAGATGAAGAAGATCGAAACTTTTAGAGGCATGAACGATGAAGGTTTTTCTTTTAGAAGGATGAAGGTTTCTAACCTAGACGAAGAACAATTTTGATTTTTTATTTTTTTAATATGTTTTTATTTTGTTGTTTTAATTATTTGAAATTATAAAATTAAGATTAATTGAATTTTATAATTTGATTAATTTAAAAGGGTATTTTTGTCTAATCAAATAAAAGAAGGATGTTTAAGTCTTTTTATCAAAATTAAATACAATTTATTTTTTATTTTTATTTTATTAAAAGGGTGTTTTAGTAAAAGTGGTGATATATTATATATTTAAAAAAGAAAAAATTAAATGCTGACGTGGAAAATAAATACCACATGGCTTATTGTTATTTGTCCACGTTTTAAACGTATCGGTACGTATTAATTTATCATCGTACCGTAGCAATCACCTTCTTGAAATGTATCTCTCAACTCTTAAGAGTATTATTATTCTAATTAAAAATTAAATAATTAATTTAGGGCAAATTAAATAAAGCTAATCACACTAAATCCCATCGCACTAGTAAATAATGTTTCAAAACCATATAATCACATGAAAATAATCAAGAAATCATATCTTCAACCACGCACACAACTTTTTTTTTTAATTTAAGATTTGATTTATAAATAAATCATATTGTATTTAATTTTCAAAAATATTCACCGTGTCTGTACAAAAGATAACATATTATGCGACTAGCGAGTGAAGATGGCTTATGACTCATCACCATCATTATACTGCAAAGGGAGAGTTAATTTCTTCAAGGAATTTTAATTTTTCAATTCTTGTTAATTTGTTTTTTCCAGCATCTTGTAGCTTTTTTTTCCCCTTTATAACGTTAGTTCTTTATGGAAGTACTTGTAGCATTATTTGTGGATTTGCTTTTTAAATAAATAAAATAAGTATTTTACTTACCGAAATAAATAATTTATAACATTGTTATCAAAATATATCATATCTCTTATTTCGTTTACAGTATAAATAAAATAATACTACACGTATCTTGTTAATATAAACGAGATAAGGCACGAAATAGATTACGTGTATATTTTGTTTATAGTGTAAATGAAATACATAGCATTATTTCGTTTACACTACGTGAATAATTATGACATTTACAGTGTTATAGAAAGATAATTGATTCGGAATTCTTGTAAATATGACGTGAATGTTAATTTTGGATAAGTAAATGTCGTGTTTTTTTAAAGATTCATAAGACTAACGGAGATCACTATTTTTAAAAACCAATTCTTTTATTTATACGTATCCTCTTATGACAATTCTTAAACTTTCTACTGAAAATCTGTAAGGACAATATTCTCACCCCCTATAGATTTCTCTTTTCAGGACGGATGAAGAAGTTTACGGAATTTTTGCTAAGTTCTTAACTATACTATTTTCGTTTGTATACGTATGTTATAGATTTCCCTCATCTTTATTATTATATTCTTGTAAGAGGGATATGAGTCATGATTGTAATGATATGTATATATATAATATTTGTAAGTTACTTGTGTAAAAAGTGTTTGTATATCTGTATATGCATGTTTATTTTCAAGTAAAAAGAACTTTCGGTTTTTTTAAAGAAAACAGCGATACGGTTCCGAGTTAAATGCTCCTATTTTATTATTAACTATATAAAAGTCGTTATAATATCCTCGCTATTAGAGTGGCGCAACCGGAAGCATGACATTCCAATAGTAAGGATGTTATATAAATTTCTCATCACCATCATCTTCAGAAGAACTGCTCTCGTTGCTATCCGCAACATACTTCTCGTCAGAGTCCTCACCCCACGTCCATGTCTTCCATTGGACTAGTAACGTGTACTGTCTCGGTGCGAGAGGTGGGTCATCCTGCATAAAGTTTGACTGGATAGATTCATTACCACCAACATCACCAATCTTTGCAGAAAGCTCCATCAATTGTTTCACCATGATTCTCTTATGAATGTCAAATATCAGGCGCACATACTCGTCAAATTGAAAAATTCTGTTTCTCATCATCGGTGCTAGCAACTTATACTCTACCCTTCCGATCTCTTTTCTCTTGCTACCACTAACGCCACTCAATATCAGGCTTTTTAGTTCAGACAAAGAATTTAATCGTTGGATACGCAATAGAATAGGATTCTCACACTCAAATATCATCACATTATCATTATTTCTCATATAGTAATTGTGATACATACTTATAACTAAATATCCACTATTATTACACATTCTAACTTATTTTCATAAAAAAGATAGAGAAGAAGTAGTGAAATGTATGTGAAGAATATAAAAGGTTGCATATTCTTTTATAGCTGCTGAAAATTTGTTGTTACATATCTCGTTTACACTATAAATGTCATAATTATTCACATATCTCGTTTACAGTGTAAACGAAATATATACATCATTCATTTCGTATCTTATCTCTTTTATACTGTAAACGAGATACGTGTAATATTATTTTGTTTATAGTATAAATGAAATAAGAGTTACAATACATTTCAATAAAAATGCTACAAATTATTTATTTCGATAAGTAAAATATTTATTTTATTTATTTAAAAAAATCCACAAATAATGCTACAGATACCTCCGTAAAGAACTACTGTTATAAAGGAAACAAAAAAAAAGCTACATAATGCTGGAAAAAACAAATTAACAAGAATTGAAAAATTAAAATTCCTTGAAGAAATTAATAGTAAGAGCAATTCATCTCCCTTTGCAGAATAATGATGGTAATGAGTCATCAGCCATCTTCACTCGCTAGTCGCATAATATTTTTGGTGATTTAAAAAAAAATAAACAACTAAAAAAAATAAATAAATAAAAAATTGTTTAAGAAAGACAGTCCTACTGAATATTACTTTTAAATTTTTTTTAAAGCAACAGAAATTTCACTTGAAGAGAAAGGGTTCTTATTACAATCTTTACCATGATATCTGTTACTGTATTTGTATTTCTCAAGATTAATCGAAGATTAGCACGCTATTTTCAAGACAATGATATCTCGAATTTTTAACAGGATCAACAAACCCAGAGTAATCCAATATGATTTATTTATAAATCAAATCTTAAATTTAAAAAAAAAGTTGTGTGCGTGGTTGAAGATATGATTTCTTGATTATTTTCATGTGATTATATGGTTTTGAAACATTATTTACTAGTGCGATGGGATTTAGTGTGATTAGCTTTATTTAATTTGCCCTAAATTAATTATTTAATTTTTAATTAGAATAATAATACTCTTAAGAGTTGAGAGATAAATTTCAAGAAAATGATCAAAACGAAATCATATCTTTAACAAATCAATTTCCTAATTTAAGATTTGATTTATGAATCAAATCTTATTCTGTTACATTAACTAAATGTAATTAAAACACAGAATAATGTTCCTATATCAATCTTGGTCATCATCACATATATATAGGCAATGAGGCAAAGAACCTGAAGCAGTTCTTAATAACATATCGATTCAGTTTCTTCATCTCTTTCCATCGCTATGAGGACTGCCACCTATTCGACGGAACTCACCTACTCTGGAGAACCATCCAAAACGCTTATAATGAAGTATGAACAAACACTTCTTGATGATAACTTCCTCGTCAAATTTCGATGTATCAATCAGTTTCTGCAACCTACAAAACCCTACAGAAACTCAACCTCTGAGCCACAGCTTGCTGATGACGACTTTTCTTGTTTATCATCCACCACTGATGACGTCACCTCCTTCTTGGTTCCTTGGCATAAGTTGTATCGTTTTATGGAACTCAGCATGAATGACAGACAGACCTTGCGAGACATGTTTTCGGCGGCTCCAATTGTTGGAATAAATTAATTTACATAATCCAGATCATCCTTATTGAATCACCAAAAATATTATAGTGCGAAAGCGTACCTGAATTCATAAACATGAATTATGATTAGAAGAATTTGGATCATGTGATTCTTTCGATCTTCCTCAACCAAAGCCTTCTGTATTTCTAGGTGGCTGAACGGTAACTCTTTTGATGGGGAAAGAGCAACAAAAGCGGTTTTGGTATATTGGGACCGAAACCTGAAGATCTATTTATATTTGAGCATGACACCCATTAAATCCTAAAGCCCAAATAAAATAATATCTAAAACCCAAAAGATAATATATCTAAAATTCAAAAAGATAATTATCTAAAGAACAAAAGATAATATCCAGTTTTATTCTCATTTAATTCCAAATCAAAAGTAATAATGACTTATTCAATTAGCATTTATAACAATAAATGAGATCATCATTATATAAGTCATTTAATTTGAAATAGCATTATTTGTGATTATAATTAATATATGTATTGCCCACAAATAAGTTAGGAAATTAAATAATTTTCTAACAATCTCCCACTTGGGCTATACATACATTCTTTCTTGACATAATCACATCTTATAAACTTTATGCGCGCATCTGAATGCTATTTCTCTCATTACTTTAACAATCTGGTCTATCTCATACATTAGATATGGAACTACCACAGCTTTTATCACATTAAATGTCGTGACTAAACCACGCCAATCACCATCCTAATATACTTAACGACATAGATCAAATTTGGATGAGTAATATGGAAATTACATGCCAAATGATCTCATGCATATCTATTTCCATTTGGTCCAACTTTATTGAGATCAAATACAATACAAATATTGCAAAATGAACATTTCATATAACATGAAATAAATCATCAACTTAATTCTGTAGAAAAATAACTCAATATCTGTCATAGGACATATAGCATAAAATAAACTCCCATTAAACCAAGGCATCACAAATGTTGACACCCATCCGAGCAGTGTGCTCATGAAAGACTTTAGGGGTCAATCCCTTGGTTATTGAGTCTGCTAGCATATACTCTGTTCATATATGTCCTATAGAAATCTTATTTTTCTTAAACTTTCTCCTTGACAACTAAGAACTTGATGTCTGTATGCTTTGATTTTGTCAAGCTCTTATTGTTATTGGAGTATAATACTGCTGACTTATTGTCACAAAATATCTTTAATGGCCTTTCAATGTCATCTACTATATGAAGTTCAATGACAAAGTTTTGCAACCATATGCCATGAAATCGGAATCAGAGTACCTAATGATCTCCAAAATTTTCTGATCTCCGATAAGCAAGCATGTAATCCTTTGTTCTCTTTAGATAACGCATTACGCGTTTAATAGCTATCCAATGATCCATGCTTGGATTGCTCAAGTATTTACCCAATACTCCCACTATAAATGATATATCGGGACTTGTGCAGGCTTGAGCATACATTAAGCTCCCTAGTGCTGATGCATAAGATTTATCATGCATTGTTATCCTCTCAAGATCATTTTTAGGGCATTGTTTGAGACTGAACTTGTCTCCTTTAGTTACGGGTGTGTCCATTGGTATACATCTTTCCATGCCACGTCTACTTAAAATCTTTTCGATATAGTTCTTTTGTGAATACCTTGAGAGCGATCTCTTAGTATCTCGATTCCTAATACAAAAGAGACATCACCAAAATCTTTCATTTCGAATTTGTTTGATAGAAATTTCTTAGTTTCATGTAACAAGCCTATATCGTTACTGGCAAGTAGAACGTCATCAACATGTAAGACCGAAAAGATGTATTTACTCCCACTGAACTTACGGTATACACATTTATCTATAATATTTACCTCAAAACCATATGAGGTAATAACTTGATGAAACTTGTGATACCATTAATGGGAAGCTTGTTTGAGATCATAGATGGATTTTCTCTTTTCTCTATTGGATCTCCTTACTGACACTTCTTGAGGTTGTTGAGCTTGCTGTATAGATTGGGATTGAGGAGGATTCTCATTATTTTACTGTGCTGTAGCAGTATCTTGAGCAACAACGATATTCTCATTGTTCTCTTGTACTGTAACTGGATCTACAGTAGGATTCTCATTATGCTCTTGTACTATAACTGTCTTAAACAATAATAGGTATAAAGACCTGATCATTGTCAGTTACAGAATCCTCATCAAAAGCAACATTCCTAACATTTCCTTCCCCCTAAACTCAACATCATCAAGAAATCTCGCATTTTCCGTTTCAAAAATAGACCTTAATGCAGGATTGTAAAACTTGTACCCCCGTGAACGCTCAGCGTAACCAACAAAGTAACAACTAATTGTCCTTGAGTCCAATTTTTTTTCATGCGGCCTATAAGGCTGCGCCTCAGTTGGACATCTCCAAATATGCAAATGCTTTATACTGGGTCTTTTCCCAGTCCAAATTTCATATAGAATTTTGTTAACTCCTTTGCTTGGCACCCTAATAAGGATGTACACTGCGGTCTTTAAGACTTCTCTCCAGAGTGATTCAGGCAAGGAAGAATGACTAATCATACTTCTCACCATGTCCTTAAGAGTTCGGTTCCTTCGCTCTACAACACCATTCATGCTAGGTTTGCCTGGCATGGTGTATTGCAGAATAATACCACACTCCTCTAGGAAAAAAAGCAAAAGGCCCAGGACGTTGCTCACCTGAACCGTCATATCTTCCGTAGTATTCACCACCATGATCAGATTTGACAGCTTTAATTTTCTTTCCATGTTGAAGTTCAACTTCAGCTTTGGAAGACTTAAAAACATCCAAGGCTTGGGAGTTTTCATGAATTAAATATAGATACCCATAACGAGAGTAATCATCTATGAACGTAATAAAGTACCGTTGTCCATTCCAAGAGACAATAGGAAATGGGCCACATATATCGGTATGTATCAGTTCTAAGACATCTTTAGCTCTCTCAACCCCTAATTTCCTTTTGTTTGTTGTTTTCCTCCTTTATGCACTCAATACAGACTTCAAAGTTCGCCAAATTTAGGGGTCCAAGAATTCCATCCGACACAAGCCTCTGAATTCTCTATTTAGAGATGTGACCTAGGCGTTTGTGCCATAATGATGCCGAATTCTCATTTAGTTTTCGTTTAGTACCCGTTTGCAGTATTTCATTATTATAAGAATTTAAGTCAAGCCTATATAGATTATCCACCAAATGACCAGAGCAAATATTATTCGAATTATAAAAGAGACTGATTTTATTGTCTCCGAATGAACAAAAATAACCTGATTTGTCCAAACGAGAAACAGAAACCAAATTCTGTCTTAAATGACGGTACATAAAATGTCTCTAATAAATCCAAGTAAAATCCACTCGTGGAATATAATCTAAAGGTTCCTATAGCTTCGACTGAAACTATATTGCCGTCTGCCACATAGATGTATCTTTCAGCATCACTTGGCGGTCGGCTTCACAGGCAACCCTGCATAGTGACACTTACATGAGTAGTAGCAGCAGAATCTACCCACCAAGTATCAACAGGTGCATAACTTAAACTAGCCTCAGAATAAACGAAAGTGAGAATTATACCCTTCTTCACACGCCAAGTGGCATATTTGGTATAATCCTTCTTCATGTGTCCCACCTTCTTACAGAAGAAACAGGTTGAAACTTGATCCTGTTTCTTAGCCTTTTTCTTCTGAGAAGACACATCTGCAGTAGTATCACGCTTTCTTTTATACTGAGAAGATGAAGCCATGTGAGCACTTTCAATCTTATCTTGCTGTAACCTCTCTTCTTCTTGCACACAGTGAGATATAAGCTCATTTAAGGACCAAGTGTGTTATAACTCACTTCGAATTGCCCAAAGTGTGCAGGAAGGGAAATCAAAATGAAATACACGAGTAAATCTTCAGACAACTCTAACTTTAGTGCTTTCAATTTTGAAGCAAGATGAGACATTTCCATAATGTAATCCCTTATGTTCCATTTACCTTTATACCTCATGGAGACAAGTTTGCTCAAAAGACAACTTGCCTCCGCCTTTTCATTCTTAGTAAAGAATTTTTCAATATCTTTTAGGAACTGTTTGGCATCTTTATCCTCAGTAATTGAGCCCCAAAATACCTCAGGAATTGAGTATTTCATGATCATAATGCTTATTCGATTGGATCTTTTCCACTTGTCTATTTTAACCTTATTGAGGTTTTCCGGAGTGGAAGTGAGTTTCTCCTTTCGAAGAGCTATATCTAGATCCATACAACCAAGGACAATCTCCACGGTATCCTTTCAAACTTTAAAGTTTGAACCATTCAGCATAGGAATACTGCTAATTTGTGCAGAAACATTGGTAGCTAAAGCCATAGTTTCTGGATTAGAACAAAAAGAACATGCAGTAAACATTAGTTAAATAATAGGAAAAATCCATATTGAGATATCTAGAACAACATTAATTTTCAATCTTTGGATAGAAAAATTAACTGTAAGTGATACTCTCATCGCAGTAATCAAATATTGTCAAAATTCCTGTCACACATTAAGCCTTTCTTTGGACCGACTTAATACGCACATGAAAACTTAAAATTTGCAACCTATTTATTACCGCATATCTACTTAATATACTAAAACTGGGTTTTCCCCCAGCTAATAAGAGTGACGTGTCACTTTCTCGTGAGTCCATTTTCCCTCCAAAACGAATAAAATTTTTCATCTATTCTAAATTATTTATTATAATTATATTATTATATTATATTTAATATTTAATGAATAATATATAATTATACTAATTTAAGAACATATCTTCATTATAATTATATCAAATCAATATTTAATGCACTATTAAACTACTTATCAATTATAATGCGTAATTACTGTACATAATAAAAAATTGCCTTAATAATAATTAATTTACATATTTATTTTTGTTTTACTAAGGTCTATAAATAGTGTTTTTCTATCATACATACATCTAAATTTGAGAGTCAGCTCATAATTTTTTACTTAGTATTTTTTTTGCTACTTCATAGAATAAGAATGTATTCTTCATTTTTTATTGAAGTTGATCCTTTTAAGGTACAATTTATAATTTTTTATAATATTTTTCATATACTCATTCTATTATATTATTCTTTTAATAATTTATTAATTGTTGTTACCTAAGTTGTTCTTATCGTCTAATGTTTCAATTCAATTGTCTTTTATCACAATCATTTACAATGCATCACATCTATAAAATACCTCATCGAGTTGTCTTCACTGATTCGGATTCCAACTACATGGATGTAAGCGTTCAAAGAAGGTGCAATAATCTCTACTTTACTGTGTTTAAAGAAGGGGCAATAATCTCTATTTTATCGAATGATTGTTGGATCTACTCACCTATTATGACCAACCTAATGGAATGTGGTTAAAGGAGGATGAGTAAATTATTATAATTTTAATTATTCGATTAAAATTGTAATATCAGTTGTGATATTTTAATTATTAATGCATTATTAAACTACTTATCAATAATTTTAATTATCTAACATTTGTAATTTATTTTTATAATTAAAATAATTAAAATTAAGTAGACCGTTATTAAACTACTTATCAATAATTTTAATTATCTAACATTTATAATTTACTCATCCTCCTTTTTTATCAAATTATTATAATTGTTTGGTTGCATAATTTCTCATTAGATTCACCGTCCTAAATTGGTCAATTTGGTTCAAATTCAAATTTTGTTTTTCTTTTTGTTTTTTTTTTAATTGCTCTTATTGCAGCAAGTGTCCTCAGATTTTTATTGTGAGCTGCAAAATGAATGTCCCAAACTCTCAATACTTTTTGTCATCCTTTTCGTTGTATTTTTAACTCTGTTGATGTACTATTAATTTTAAATTTACGATATTATTTCAGTTGGTTGTCGTTACGAGAATGACTTTATACTATACGTGACTAAAGACTAGAATAGATTCAATATTGTTTAAGTAATTTTGGTTTTAATATTAGTATTTGATTAAATTATAATTAGAGAATTTTAAATTATTGCCTCAATTTATATATTATGATTATTTTTCGTGGATGTACTATTTTTAAATAATTGAATAATTAATAAAATGAAGTGGTGCCAGATATATTATTTAAGTTTATTTTTATCCTTTATTTCTTTATTTGTATTTTTATTATATTTGATAAAAAATCTCTACCTAAACATATAGTTTTCGTTGATCTAAACACAATT
>NC_029773.3:17222704-17223404 GCF_000817695.3 Arachis duranensis | reverse complement strand
AGTCATAATTAAATTTGATATAATTATAGTAAGTCTCAATAATTATAATAATATAAAACTGCTTCATATATAACAATAATATTATACATATTTATATATCTCCACTTTTATCTCTTTTTTCGGAATTTTGAACATATTATTAATATAGATAAAATATAATATTAAACTGCTTTGTTATACATATATATATGAAGTTATAAAATAACCCATATAATTTATACGTATGGCATAATACGTATGTAAAAAAAATTCCATACTTTTTGTTAACCACTGTTTTGTTATACGAAATTGATTGAAATTATATAATTTCTATTTATATAATTTTTTTCTATTAGTAGCAATTAGTATCTGCATTAAAAATTCATACAGTTTGTAATTAGTTTATATATATATAAATATACTAAAATTGGGTTTTCTTTCGACTAATGAAAATGAGGTGTCGATTCCTCGTAAATCTATTTTCCCGCCAAAAATAATACACTATTTTCTCTTCTAAGTTTATTTTATAAAAATATTTTTATTATAATTATACTATAATTAGCATTTAAGCAATAATACATAATTATACTAATTTAAGAAAATATCTTTATTATAGTTATATGAAATCAATATTTAATACACTATTAAACTAATCAATTATCAATCGAAAATATTTTTAATCATTTTAATTATATTGATAATAATAATGATAATAATAATA
>NC_029773.3:17195872-17222535 GCF_000817695.3 Arachis duranensis | reverse complement strand
TATTTAAAAAAAGAATAGGATATCAATAATTAATTGTGATTAATATCAACATCAATAATTAATTCTTATAATTATTTTTGTACGACTAAAAGTTACGTATAGTGTTTTTTTATGTAGAATAAAAAAAGTTTGTGATTCATAATATTTTCATAAAGTTTTATTGTATGGATACAAGATTAATTAGATAACAAATTGAATTTTAATTAATATATTTTATTTTCTGTTCATATTTTTTTATTAATTATCTTACTTTTTATATTTACAGTAAATATTGAATGCAAAAAGAAAAAAATAATATTGAATGTTATCTATTTTATTTATTTAGAGTCATAATTAAATTTGATATAATTATAGCAAGTATCTAGAATTAATAATAACATGATACTACAATTTTAAGTTGTATAATATAATAAAAAAATGTATTAATTTATGTATGCTTCCTATTAGAACCGTCAAAATGGGCTAAACTCATCGGACCAACCCGTTTACCCATTTAAATGGGCGGACTTTTCCTCTAAAATTAAACCTGTTTAAATTTCGGGCTAGCCTGTGTGCTAAATGGGTGGCTCGTTTATTTTTTTTTTACATTTTTTTCAAAAAATTAGTACTTTTAGTTGATATTTCTCTCTATTCGACCTGAAAATCAGACCTATCAACTAAAAAAAAATATTATTTTTAAAGAATTTTGACCTAAAAGTGATATTTTTTGTCAAAATATTTTTCAAAAAATAAAATTAAATGATAAACGGGCTGGCCCATTTAACCCATTGGACTGACTATAAACGGTCCGGGCTAGAAATTAAAATTCTGGCCTGCGAATAAAGTGGGCTTAAACGGGTTAGCCCATTTAACCCATTGGCTTAATGGGCTGGGCCTAAATGGACCGGACTAGCCCGTTTGACAGTCCTACTTCCTATATAGCAATGATATTATATATATTTATATATCTCCTCTTTTAGCTCTTTTCTAAAAATATTGGCATATAATTAATGTAGATAGCATATATATTGAGTAAGTATCTCTATTGAATTAATCATAAAGGTTAATAAAATATAATGAAATAAATTTCACCTAACTGTAGTAAGTATCTCCATTGAAGATATTTGCTAATTATTACCGTGTATAATTAGTGTATATATATATAGAGAGAAGGAGTAATAGTGAATTGTTACAATTATTTAATTTATCATTTAAAAAATTCGTACCTCGGACATAAATTTTCTTCTGTTTATTATTTTTCATACCTAAGGGCTACTAATTACGATTCTATCAACAGTGTTACCTATGGTACGGTAGATTATGTAATGAAAAGGTTTGAAAAATAAAGGCAAGAATTATAAGGTTATGGAAAGTCCCATACAAATTTGACAAGAACAAGACGACTTACGTAGAAATGGTTCTCATGGATGATAAGATAAGTTGATTATTTTCCATGATTCTTTCAAGTGATGCTAGGTCCGGCTTATAAATATTTTTTGTTTATATTTTAAATTTATTTGACAAGTAAACCCTCGCACGAATCAAAGAAAGTACGATTTTATAGATTTATAAGTGTTAATAGTCTTTATATTTAATTTGTTTAATAGTGTGATAATATAGCTAATATATTTGTTGGTGGATTTAACTATTATTATTATATTATTTATGATCACATTCAGTATATATGTGTGATTTATTGAAGAAAGTACATTATTAAAATCGATTAATAACTATTTTAGAATTAATCCAATTAACACTGAATTAAAAAAAGAACAAACAATGCATAACATGTTACTTTTTTATTAATCAAATTATTATAATTCAAATTAATTTTAAAAGAATAATTTAAAATTATAATTTCAATCTTCTCACGTGCATGGCACGGGTGATTATACTTGTATTTTCTATTAATTAGCCAAACAATAACCTTTCTTTGGGCCGATTATTGACTGCATAATTAATAAAAAATAAACAAAAGTGTGCAATGCTTATTATTTGGCCAAACAATAAACTTCCTTTGGGCCGATTATTGTTTGCATAAATAATAAACATTACTTTATTCTTAATTAGTTACCCAAATATTTATTTACCATTAATATGTGTATTTAATTCGGCCAAATATAAACCTTCTTTTGGGCTGACCAATATTCGCATGAATTATATAACACCATATTTCTAATGTTTTGAATAAATCAATTTTCACAAAAGAAGTTACTTTGGCAGCATAATGTTTAATCAATTTATCCTAAAACCAAATATTTATAATAAATGGGTATAATAATTTAAATTGTTACCAATTTCTTTATGTAATAAAAAAAATACTTAAATCTCAAAAGAAATTAAATCTTAATGATGTCTTTTGAGATCTTAAAAAAAATATAATTATAATTCATGTGCTAAAAAATTCTTGATCCATTAAAATTAGAATCCATCTTTATAAAATTAGTAGGTATAATAATTTTTTATATCTTAAAAAAATAATTTATTAAAATTAAAATTAATCATTATATAAATTAAATGCCAAATCAGTCTCGTATAAAATATATATATGTATATAAGTATACCTTAAGGTATAACCAAATAATGATAATATATATATAAATATCCATACATAATGATACATATATATGCATATAAAGAATTGCAATCAACGCCATTGGCATTAAAAAAAAATTAATCTCCTGTTCGTCCAACAGTAGCAGCTATATATATACGACGTACACACAAAATAAAACATATATGTGTGATAATAATAAAGAGTCACAGAAGACTATTCATAATTTACAGTTCTGCTGCACAACAATATTAAATGTAGATAGCGCATATATACGTATATGTCGATCTAAAATAACAACGAAATATTTTTTATGACTAAATTATGGATGGCTCTGATATCACTTGTCGGAATAAATTAATTTACATAATTCAAATCATCCATATTAAATTACCAAAAATATTATAGTGCGAAAGCGTATCTGAATTCATAAACATGAATTATGATTGGAAAAATTTGGATCATGTGATTCTTTCGATCTTCCTCAACTAAAGCCTTCTATATTTCTAGGCGGCTGAACGGTAACTTTTTGATGGAGAAAGAGCAACAAAGGCAACTTTGGTATATTGGAACCGAAACCTTGAAAGTCTATTTATATTTGAGCATGACACCCATTAAACCCTAAAGTCCAAATAAAATAGTATTTAAAACCCAAAAAATAATATATCTAAAATTCAAAAAGATAATTATCTAAAGAACAAAAGATAATATCCAATTTTATTCTCATTTAATTCCAAATCAAAAGTAATAATGATTTATTCAGTTAGCATTTATAACAATAAATGAGATCATTATTATATAAGTCATTTAATTTGAAATAGTATCATTTGTGATTATAATTGATATATGTATTGCCCACAAATAAATTAGAAAATTAAATAACTTCCTAACACCAATTCCACCTGAGATATTAGATCGAATTCTTCCTGGCATATGCGACTTCGCAAGGGAGATCATTGATGAGTCTGAATTTGATATGGATAACTTGCGTGAGTGGCAGATTGGTGTCAACCTTTATATCACCATACTCAATACTGATGAAGATGACATGGATCAAGATTCTGAATCTTCTGGGGAGAACTAGAGAAGAACAGTGAAGACGCTGATGCATGGGATATCAACCGTTTCTTGAAATAATTTTCTCAGTTGGTTATTATATTTTCCACTGTTTTCTTTTCTTTTCTTTTAACCTTTCCTAACATTAATTCTTAGGGGATGCCCATTATTGTAGCATCAATTTTGTTGGTATATATGTCAATAAAAACTTATTTTTTAGATTTACAATCTCAAAACCATAAATAATGGAGTATATCATCAATCGAATGTTCAGTAGAAAAAAGAAAAGAAAAAAAATTAAGTTTTATTAGTTTGCTTTGAGTTTTATTCTTGTTTAATTTGATTATTTTCAGTTTGAGTAATGTTATACATTTAAGTATTTTTATAAATTAAGTCTAACCAAATTAAATAATAAGACTTAAAATAATATTAATCATATTTAGTTGGACTTAGTTGGCATAGAATTCGACGGTTTTAAAACGTTTGGACCATTAAATGATCTAATAATAAAACATTTTTTAAAGTTTTTTATTAATTGTTAAAAAGTCTTTATTTAATTTTAACTACAATTTAACCCTTTATATATTACTTAATGAAAACGTCTATGAGGCCAATAATTTTTGTATTTTGTGATCAATATTTAACCATTAAAAGAAAAGTAAGTGATCTCTCATTATTGGATATAATCTTATACCATGAAAAATATTATTGATGGTCAATTAATAGTTACAAAACACAAAAATTGTTGGCCTCCTAACACTTTTCTAATTTAGTTATTAAATTTACCATTTATTTTATAAATTATTATTTTATTATTCATTGAATGGTCCAAATATTTTAAATCTTATGCCGATTTAGCTAACAACAAGATTTGGATATGTACTATTATCCTTTGATTTTTTTTCACACATAATTATTTGATTAATTTATTTATTTTTTATTTTGTTAGAAAATTTTTTAGATTCTTTGCTTTGACCTTGACGGCCATATTATTAAGATTTTCTAATACTTTATCACTAACAATTAAAATGATTAAAGTTTCACAGCATGTCTAACATAGAAATTATGAGTGTCACTTGTTCATAAACCAGTGAAATTCATAGCAGGCAATTTGGACATGATATAAGCATCATAGAAGTGGCATATATATGTAAAGAAAAATATAGGTAACTAATAACATTTTTGAATAATGTGTGAACAATGTGAATTAATAGGATTAAAAGAGTAAATTTAATGAGTAGCATTAAATTAGGGTGTAGTGTATTTATATTTGATTGGTGGTTATTCATATTATTCAAAATAATCATTATTCCTTTAGCACTCTCCATATGTAAAATAGCACAAATAAAGATAATTGATTGTAATTTAGACTTAAACTTGATCATTTTAAATGATTTCCAAAAATAAAAAATTAGGAAAAGTCTCTTGTGTAAATGACAAAAACATTTATACATAAACAGACAGATATTGCTTCACATGAATAAAAATACATGTGTGAGACATTACTACACCTCAAAAAATTTATTATTTTTAAAACAAAAAGTTCAACACAATAAAGTGGAGCATTTAGAAAGTCTAAAATTATAATACAAACACTAAAAAAATTGTAGTTATCTTCGACATTGCCATCAACAACTAGATGGAACAAAGTCAACTCATTCTTTGTAGTCTCTAATCGACTTGGTAATAACTTTCGCAACGCCTGTTTCTTGATTCCTGAAAATCCTGGCATTCCTTTCCAAATGATAGCAAAAAAGCCAATCAGCCACCTGTTACGTTTGTCTTTTCTTACAGGAGCTCCTGTCCAACTTTCAAAGTGTTGCTTAATGGTTCCTGAAATAGACCAAAGTTTATTATAGGCGTATAATCAAGCACACCACACCTGCCACGTGAACTCACAGCCAATGAATAAGTGGAAATCATTCTCAATTTTTTTTACATAAAACACAAAGCGTATCCCTGTGATCAATAATGCCCAATCTAATCAATCTTTCCTTAGTATTAACCCTACCAACTAACACAAACCAGATGAATAGCTCAACTCTTGGTGGTACTAGTCCTCTCCATAAGATCTAGTGAAACTATAACTCGTAATGTCCTCCGGGAGAGTCTTAACCTGCAAAACCTTATTCCGGTTTTTAGGCCAGCTCCTTCTTGCTTTCTCCTTTTGCTTTGCATGCCTTCGTTTCTGTGCAAGCACTTCATTCTGAGCCTGAAGAGCTGTCATAATGTCGTCTTCCTCGTCATATGAGACAACCCCTGATTCCACTGTCAAGATCCAAGCAACTCTGTTTTCAACCACGTCTTCATTCCAACTTTTTATTTGCTTCACAATATTCTGATCACTAATTACATCCTTTTCAGAATTCTCAACATCCTCCAAGTTCCTGACTGCCCCATCCTCTTCAAAGCATGTTCCCTCCCTCAGAGTATCCTCTCTCCTTGAATCTGCTTCCTCTACTCCATCATTCCTTACCAATCTTGTAACGGTATTCTTCTTTACACTCCCATTAAGACTTTCGTGAATTGTATGTGATATGGCATTAGTTTCATTCAAGCTCCCTATTATTCTTCTCCCTTTCTCCCTGTCCAATAGATTGTCGCCATCTATCATAGAGTTGTTGACCACATGAAGCATCCTCACCCAAGAGAAATCATTCATCCCTAAGCCATTTATCTTCATTACCATAGAGGTTTCCACCATTGGCACTGACTTGTGCTCTCCAACACCGTCATGCTCCTTCACGGCACAGAGCGGACCAGCGGCGGCACTGGCAACATCAAACTCATCACTCTCCATGACAGCGATCGCTTTCTAAACATCTCCGCAGGCACCACCGCTGAGCTTCTGCCAGCCATCTTCCGTCCCTATCACTCCTTCACCATATCCTACGTCGTTATTGTGATTCACGTTATTCACCACAGCTGCGTGATACCTAAGATCCTCCTCCCTCATCACTGTCTAATGTATCGGTTCCCCTGCACCACCATCCACAGCAGCTACCAAGAACTCCTTGTGAAAGCACAGTATGATGAAGTCACTGTCGCACCTTACGGTAGCAGTAATGGTTTTTTAATGACTAGTTATTTAATTTTTTTAAAAGAGTAAACTATTAAATTTTACTCTATCTTTTGAAGATATTGACAAAAATACTCTAAATTTTATATTTAATAAATTATTTATACATATTATCCAAAATTTTATCAAAATATTTGAATAACTATTTAAAAAGTATGTAAAAAAATTGGACTAAAATTTGATCCCTAATTTTTTTTAAAGTGTTTCAACCCAGTCCAAAAAGGGCCATAGGTCTACTTATGGACTACCGACCCGCCGGGTATTCGACCCACATCCAGAAGAGACTCGCATGCCACCTCATATCCTGCTGAGAAGATCTGGAGTGCCAGCGAAAGCTTTCAGACAAATGAGTTCAAGAAAAAAGACCCACCTGAGCACAGAGTATAAATGAGGAAGGACCTACCCTTTTCCAGAGGTACGTCACCTTTTACCCTAATTAGTCACTAAGCCACCTAATTCTATGGATACTAACTTTAGCATTGGAGTGTCCTTGCAGGTAGCTCCACCTGCCGACCCACCGGCGACTCAAACAACCTACCTCCTCAAGGAACTAGCGTTCCGGTTTAGATTTTCCCACACAATCCGTTGCTCCATACCCAATACCATCCAAACTATGCATCATTCGAGCAACTGAACAAAAAGTTTTTGATTGCTGAGAAAAAAATTGCAACAAAAATTTACTTAACGTAAAATTATTAAATTTTAAAGATAAAAGTTTTTGTCTTTTACCAAAAAAAATATCAAAATTCAATCTCTAAAATACATTTTCAAAATATATATTGAACATCATAAAAAAATAAAAAATATTTTTGTCAAATTGGATGCTATTTTGAATTTTTTTTTGGTTGGTGAATTGGACAACCTCCAATCTTAGGTACTCCAATAGATTGGACAAACCCCAATTCTAAGTACACAATACACGCCCACACATTCTTCACATACTTACCAATTTTTTCTTTTCGGTTGCAGTTGATAAAACTCGAACGGTGAGGGAGCGGAATGTCGTGTGAGTTATGACTCATTGGTCTATTTTAAATTTTTAATAGTTTATTCTTCTTTTTGTTTTTTTTTTTAATTAAGAATGAGACTTAAATTTATAATTTTTATATAAATAAAAATTATGTCATTTAATTTGAGTTATAATTCATTAGTTATATTTTTTTATTAAATAAATATATCTATTGTAAAAAAAAATACAATTAATCGTTATATTTTCCTAATTAACTTGCTAAGAGAAGAATAACATAACACATCAAATTGAAACCTTCAACGATAATAATAAAAAGGCCAATGCTACCATGCTGAAGTGAAAAAATTTCAACATGTATTGAAATGAGGTGGATACCTCTTATAAAGGACGCGTGGTCGTGTTGATATGATAGAAGGAGACACGGACTGACTGGTATTAATAGGACGCAGAAATTTGTCCAGTGTTATGAGGCAATTAGATGAAAAACTATGTTTAAATTAACTGCTTAATCATTCTCTTAATTTTGGAAAGAGTTGAGTTGGTATTTATTTATGCAGTTAGGCTTTTTTTGCTAAATCCATGAATTGGACTGATATTGTATGGGAATGATCCAAATTAACCCATAGTCATATATATAATAAATAACTTAGCTGTTCGAAAAAAAAAAGAGAAAAAGTTAGCTCATAAATTGTAAAGGGAAAAACGACTTAGTTGATAAATTATTGTTTAATAATCAGTGGTTGCATTACATTAAAATAAATTAAATAATTTATTCTTCAAAATATTAATCTGTTAACAATGATTTATTTCAGTTAACCAAATAGTAACATTGTCAGTCATTTAATCAAATAGGGACTAATTTATTTTATTTTTAAATCACAAAATCAATTTTTTTACAGTATTAAATTTTAAATAATTTAATTTATAGTCAATATTTTCAACCTTAATATTCACCAATTTAATAAAGGAAAATTTTTTTTCATAATCAAATACACATGACTAACAATGTTAGCATATTACATGATATCCCGTCCCAGCAAGCAATGGAAACATAGGCTGTAGGTCCTGCATATAGATTTTGTTATGATGTGGGATGGGCTTTTTGGTTTGATTTTTCGGTAGTTAAAATTATGAGTTAAAGTTTTTGCGAGTTGGATAGAGAAGAAAAATTTTGGTAAAAAAGCCCAATAATTATAAAAGTAGAAAACAAAAATACAATGGTAGTTGCTAGTAATTGGTTAATTTAGAAAGAAAAATATATAAGCAAACTCAAAAAAGTAAAATAAAAAAGAAAATATGTAACAAAAAAAAAACTTAGTCAAAAAAATTATGATTAGAATTTAGAATATTGTTCAGAGTCAGTGTAATTATGATAATTTGAAAATTGATAAGATTTAAGGATTGAAAAAATTAGAAAATGAGAACTTTGTCCAATCTGATATATTTAAAGTGGATTATTTTTGGAAAATAGTTTTTTTTTAATTTATAATTAAAAAATTCTTGTTAACTAGGAATGATAAAAAAGTAGCTACGTATTTTTAGAGACGATAACAATAGTTGTCATTGTTAAGTATGAGTTAATATTTTTCTAATTTATAATTAAAAAATTCTTGAAGAAGTCATGGTTGTTGTCGGTGTATTTTTGTGTATTCTTATATACTGTTTATATATTTATATATTATCTGGAGATGGTGATAATGCATTAAAAAGCGGAATTGAAAAAACTTATAACCGAGTTTGCCGCGGAGTTAGGTGAACTATATAAATTTATAGAGTTTGCCGGAGATATGGCGAAGTTGCCAAATTTTATAGAGTTTGTTGGCGGTTCGGCGAACTTACTTAAATGCCAGGAAAAAAGAAAATCGTATTTAGAGAACTAAAGTTCATAAATCATGCTGGGAAAAATTATACCCTTTTTTATTTAAAAAAAAAATCCCTTAGGATATGCATTTGATTAAGCAAAATGTAACGCTGAACACGAGACACACCTCGAAAGTGATTTGTGATCATATTCTACAAAGGCCGTTTCTACCGTGCTGTAGCCATTATATTTCAGCAGGCGATAAACTGAGCTAGCAGCATCTTCTAGTAGACGCGTATTGATAAACTCCACACGTACGCCGTTCTCCTTTCCGGGCTAATTATGCATGAGACTGCATGTGGTGCTTCACACTCCTCGCTGTGCTTGACGCCGTCAAACTGAGCACAGACAGGAGGGATGCTTGGTGCAGCTAGAGATTGTACTGGAGCGACAAATAGAGGCTGAAGAAGCTCTAGATGGAAAGTCCGAAGAGGATGGGAGGCAGAATGACCGACATGCACACTTTAATCGGACCTACGGAGGTTACCATCATAGGAAGTAGCTGATGGGTTAAGAGAAGTGTGTTCTCGTAAGCCTTGTCGAAGGGGCAGCTGACCTCCGTGTACGCAGTACAAGAACGACAGACAAAGTACATGAAGGTGGAGAAGGTTGGTCGGCTAAGAGAGCCTGTCCAAAAACACCTTATGCCGGTCTTCTGGACGGAGCAGACATTTTTTGGTGCAAAGAAGTTACGCCAGTTAAGAAATTATTGAAATTTAACAATTGATAGTTATTTCATTATAAAAATAAATTAAGAATACGTATTCCAGCCTAAATATAGCAAAATATATTTTATTCTTGAACCATATTATTTAATATGCAGTCTGATATTCTTAAAATATTATGGGAAAAATGTATTTCGAAGTTAACTTTTAAACCGGTTATTATTTTTGTTTTGTAGTTTCGTAGGCAGTACTATAAGCTGATGGCGTTGAAAACCGAACCGGACCGGGTGGTTCAACCCGGTTAACGGAGAACTGGTCAGCCAAGCGATCCGAGTAAGCGTAAAGACTATATGCCAAAAAACCGGTTATAGTACCAGTCGAACTGACGGTTAACCAGTAAATAGGTAAAATAAGTAGGTTTTTTTTATGGTTTTTAAAGGTGTAAAAAAAAAAAAAACAAACCCCCATAAGACAGCCCAACTGTCCCCTTTCTGTCAGAAGAAATTCCTAAAATCCCTTTGTATCTCCGTCTGAGTTTCACGCCGCCACCACCCCTTTCACTTCCAGCGCCGCTACCACCAACATTAGTGTCACGTTCTTGGCTTCCTAGTATCCCTCAAAGCACAGTTTGAGCGTTACTATCTGCCGCCGTAGAATTTTCGCCGTTAAACTCCGCCGCCATAGAAAATATGGTGCTGCTACATTTGTTTTTCCTGATTTTTTGGTTAATGTTGGAGTATTTTTCTTAATGGTTGCTGGTACGGTGTTGAATTTCTTAGAATTATAAAGTTGATTTTAAGAGATTACACTATACAATAACGCCAATAAGTACGACACGAAATTTAATTTATTTGACAATATGTACCTAATAAGATTTTTTAAAGGATTTAAACTTAAATTTTTGATGACCGAAGTTATAATTTTTTAGATGTAATTTTTAGATAGTTTATTTAGTTGAAAATTTATTAAATGTACAAATTTAAAAAGGACTTCTTCATTTTTTATAATTGTATGTAATATATAAATAAACTGTTTGAATCCCAATTAGAGTATGAATAGACTAATAAATCATAGAACTGCTCACTCTATCGATTCATTTAGTGGTTCGATTTTTGCAACCTTGTATAAAAGGGATATTAAAATATGCTCATACATTGCGAATAAATTGAACGACAAAGTGTGTGTTTGGGTTAGAGTTGGTTAAAATGGAATTTGAAAGAAAGTGATTTTGTAAAATTGATTTTGAATAGAAGTGAGTTTGTGCCAACATAATTATGTTTGGCAATTCTATATTAAAATTGATTTTGATAAAATGAAATTGTTTGTATAATATTGGTTAATATCACTTTTAGATAGATAATTAGTTAATTACTAAAAAAATATAATACTATTTTTAAGTTTATTTAATCTTTTTTTATACTTCTTTTAGTATATTTTTTATATAATATTTCTTATAAAACTATATATTAGTTTGTTATAATTTTTTGATTAAAAGTTAATATTCATTTATTAAATTGAAAATAACATATAAAATAATGTATTTTTTCAGTTTCTATGAATACTCTCAATAATCCTAACTTGTTTACTGTTTTGGATTCTAGCTTTTTACTAATTATGTTTTTATTTTTGTTTAGGATTAATTTCTTAATTGATTTATCAATTTCAATAGAAACTGATTCGTCCGAACACTGCGTTGGCCGAGCTTAAGCGCTTCCGAGCAAGTCGTCGCTGAAGAGGAAGAGCTTTACGTCGGCCAAGATCAAACACCGCGGCGGGAATACCTGCACAAGATACTCCGACGCTCAAGTCAGTAGTGATTCTCAGTAAATGAGTTTAAAGTAAAGAGTTGAAGATTGAGAGTGATAGAACCTGAGGTCTAGCCGTGGATATTTAGCTAGGTTTTATAGGAGTTGGTTTTACCCGTTGGTGGATAAGTCCTAGTTTGTAGGTTGGTTATGATATTCTATTTTGGTGATTAGGTTTGTTGAGCACGTTTCCTATTTCTTCGAATGGGTGAGGCCGAGCTTGTCTGCTTACGTGCCGAGTATTCCGGGCGTCTGGTGCAGGACCGAGCTTAGTTGCCCACGTGCCGAGCTTTGCAGTTGACCGAGGATAAGGGTGACGTATCATAGCCCCCAAGCTTGCCTTGGTTTGGACAGGACTAAGGCGAGCTTTTGGACCAAGAAATGTCGTAATCCTCGGTCACCGAGCTGTCGTATATTTCCTTGCAGCCCCCAAAGCTCGGTTTAGTTCCATGAAGAATGCAAGACGTTTCTGTAGTAGTGGCTTTGTTTTGTGTGCCACTATGACATGATTGATGTGAAAACTGCCCGCTTTTCTAGGTACCCCTGTCCGTTGGATGTTGTGGTCATTTATTGCTACCTCTTTTTTAACATATTGGATTAAATGTTTTGGTATTGTAACCGTTTGTCTTTTGGGGGTTATCTCTAGTGCTGCATTTTCCTCTTCCTTCATTCTGCTGTGTTTTGAAAAAAGTCTGTTTCCCCTTCCTGTCTGAGAAAAAATGAGCAAGCAAGGTTAGTTTTGGCTCTTTCTGTCTTCTGTCTTCATTTTCTTGCTGTTTTTGTTTTCTTGTTGTCTATGGAGAACTGTAATGTCGGCGATCCTTATGACTGGGTTGACGCTAAGGTGAGAGAGCGTGTGTCTCAGTTTGATGATGAAGAATCCGTAAGGCTGTTGGGGTCGAGCATTTGGGTTAGGCAGGGTAGTAACATTAGGATTGAATTGTTACCTTGTGGGAGGGGAGATCGGGTGTGTGATCGTTTAGATGACTGGTCTTTCTTCTATATGTATAGCTGTTTATTTACTGAGTTGGGTGTGAAGCTTCCTTTTACTGAGTTTGAGTGTGGGGTTTTGTACTGGTTAAACTGTGCTCCAACCCAACTGCACCCTAATTCATGGGGCTTCGTTCGGGCCTTCGAGATTTTGATGGAATTACTAGATCAGCCACCGTCCCTTAGGTTATTTTTTTCCCTATTTCAGGCGAAAGGGGTTAATCGGGGTTTGTGGGTGAACCTTAGTAGTTATCCTCGCCGTGCCATATTTGGTTTGTATAAGTCTTCGTTTAAGGATTTCAAATCCATGTTTGTGAAAGTTAGAAGTGTTCCTGAGGAGTTCCCTTTTTATTTGACCGAGCATTTAGTCGAGAGATTTCCTTTGTTTTGGTGTCCCGAGCCATATCAGGCACTTGACGTAGATGATAGGCTCCCTGATGATGATATTGTGATGGATTTTCTCTTTAAGTCTTTGGGTCCAAAGGGTTTGTTGTCGGTTGCCGAGATGTTGAAATGGGATACTGATAGACAGGCCGTATATCAACATATAGGTAATTTGTTTTACTGTGCTTGTTTTCTACTTTTTGTTTTAACATGTTCTTCCTGATTTGGTTGTTTATTGGTTCGCAGCCGAGAAAGCTCCTGCTATTACTACTGCGGGGCTGAAGTCCTTTTTTAGTCAACGCAAAAAAGGTGAGAAGGAGGTTTCTTCCAATGTGGGGAAAGGTCCTACTGCTTTGATTCAGGGTGGTCAGAAGCATAAGAGGAAAAGGGGACATGGTCAGGGTAATACTGCCGAGGTCTTAGAGTGTAAAGGAGTGTCCTCCATGATATTGCAAATGGTTGAGTCTGCGTACGAATCGCAGAAAAGGCTCCATGGATATCCAGCCAACGAACATGCCAGGTCTCTATGGGCCAAGCTGTATCCTTTTACTACCATGGCTGATGAACTCTATTATTTCCCGGATGATATGAGGATGATTGACGAAGTTGGTCGAGCTGGTGTTAGCCGATTTCTTCAGGTATAAATTGCTGTTTTGTGTTCGCAAGGATTTCTTCATAGTGTTTTTTGTTTACTGACTTGCTTTTTCCTCAGGTTATTGGTGCTCGGATAGTTGCCATTGGCCGGTCCCAGGAGCTTGCCTTAGAGAGGGAGGAGAAAGAGGCTACGTGTGTTGAAGAGCTATCTGGGATTATCCAGAAGAAAGATGAAAAGATTGCTGAGTTGTCTTCCTCCATGGAGAAAAAAGATGTGGAATTGGCTGATGAGAAGAAACTTCAAAAGGCTTCATCTGAGAGACTGAAGGTTATGGAGTCCGAGAATAATCAGCTCTCCGCTCGGATCAAAGAACTAGAAAGCAGGATTTATGAGGCTTTTGCCCAAGGCTTTGACCGTGCTGTTTCCCAGGTGAAGGTGCTATACCCTGAAGCTGATCCTTCAAAGTTTGATGTTCTAAAGGTGGTCGTAAATGGCGAGCTTGTGGATGACGAGGCTGTTGCTGGGAGTGAAAGTGAAGGATCTAGCATAGGTGATAAGGCAGAATAGGCTTTTGTTAGTTTACTCTTTTTGTTTTGTACAAGGTGTAGTAGTTATTAAACTTGTGACTGTTTTGATTTTGTTAAACAACTCCAAGTACTAATCTTGGTAGCGGCATTTTGAGTTCCAAGTATGTAGCTTGGCTTGATTATGACTTATGTTGTTGAAATCAAATTTGGTATTTTGATAAGTTATAATGGTATGTTGTTATTGAAAGACGGTTGTGTGTGTGTATTGAAGGTGGCGGGAGCCATCCTTTGTCTGATCAAATTGTCAATAGGGAGAGCTGAGGTTCTAAGATAGGGCTTGTGTTTGAATGAGCTTTTAAGATTTCGCTCGGATGACTTGGTGGTTGCTTGTGTTTGTTTGTATTCATTTGTGCTTCTCC
The DNA here is from genome assembly GCF_000817695.3 of Arachis duranensis. NCBI lineage: Eukaryota > Viridiplantae > Streptophyta > Magnoliopsida > Fabales > Fabaceae > Arachis > Arachis duranensis. Next base: position 17,207,651 of record NC_029773.3, on the reverse strand, counting down.
GAGTATTATTATCGGAATGTGCGCGTTGTTCTCCGAGTATGAAGCTCGGATTAATTTTAAATGTTCGTTTGTTTAGAAGTGTGGGAAATGGCAGTGTGTACTTGGCCGAGTATTATGCTCGGCATGCACATGTTGAATTCCGAGTATGAAGCCCGGATTAGTATGTTCGTTAGAGAAGACTTTGACTTGTTTTTTGTGGTGGTGGTTTTCCGAGGAATAAGCTCGGATTATTTGAAATGTTTACTAACTGAAATGTATGCTAACTGTCAAAATGAGAACCCTTTCGATTGCTCATTAGGTTGTATGAGTACAATGATTTGTTGCGTCCGGCCTCATTAAAACCCTTTCCGAGTAAAACCCTTGCGTTTTGGGAAAAAACCATCGGAGGGAAAAAGAGTACCATCATTCGCTATTACACGGGCTATGTCATGATTGATATTCCCTTAGAGAAGAGATGTTCCACGTTCCTGTAAGTTGTTCTCCTCTAAGGATTTCTAATTTGTAAGCTCCTTTTCCGAGATTTTGAAGAACTCGGAAAGGACCTTCCCAATTTGCCGCCAATTTGCCATGTGCTGGTGGTTTCCGTGCATCTTCTGTTCGTCTGAGTACAAGGTCGCCAATGTTGAAGGACCTGTGAACTACTCTTTTGTGGTGTCTTTGCTCTAGGTATCATTTTCTGGCTCGCTGCTTTATGGCGGAGATGTCTCTATCTTCTTCTACGAGGTCCAATTCGGCTGTCCGAGCTTGTTGATTGTTTGGTTGATTATAGGGCTCGACTCTTAACGTTGGGACGTTGACCTCTACTGGAATAAGTGCTTCTGCGCCATATACTAATTTGAAGGGAGTTTCCCTTGTGGCAGATTAAATGCTGGTGTTGTAGCCCCATAAAATTTCTGGAATGAGGTCGGCCCACTCCCCTTTAGCTTCGCCGAGCTTTTTCTTTAATCCCTGCAAGATAATTCTGTTAGCTGATTCAACTTGTCCGTTAGTTTGCGGGTGCTCTACTGAGCTGAAATGATGTTTGATTTTAAAGTTTGTTAGAAAGGCGGCGAGCTTATGATCTGTAAATTGTCTCCCGTTATCCGAGATTATCTCTTTTGGGATACTGTATCTGCATATGATATTTTTCCATAAAAAAGATCACACTTTTTCTGCCGTTATGTGTGCTAATGGTTGTGCCTCTATCCACTTAGAGAAATAATCTATTGAAACTAAAAGGAACTTTACCTGGCCTGGCGCTTTCGGGAAAGGTCCGAGGATGTCTAATCCCCACCTATCGAAAGGCTAGCTTACCTCTATGGTATGGAGTTCTTCGGTCGGGGTCTCCGAGAGGGTGGCGTGCTTTTGACAATTATCACATGCCTTGACTTTGGAGGTGCAGTCCCGTTTCATCGTCGGCCAATAATATCCTGTTCGTAAGGGTGTTTCCGAGCACTGTATAGAAACTTGCTTTTCTTCTGAAGAGCGGCAAGTTTGGCTCATCATTTGGAATGGTGCCTGCATTGATGTATTCGAAAAAAGGTGTTCGCCAATCTGGGACCTGTGTGATACTCAAAATTGTATCCTGTTCAAAACTTGGTTTGTCAAGTGTTAGCTGGGATAGTGCCGATGTGTTTTCGGCTTGCCGAGTTGTGGCTAACTTGGATAACACATCGGCCTTGGTGTTTTGTTCTCGGTTTACATGGATAATATCAAATTCTTTAAATTTTGAAATTAGATCCTTTGTTATGAGCCAATATTTCTCTAACAAAGGATCTTTTACCTGGAATTCGCCCTTTATTTGATGTACCACTAGTGAAGAGTCGTAGTAGGCTGTTATTCGGGGTATTTGTAGTTGTAGGGCGAGCTTTAGTCCAGCAAGTAGGGCTTCGTATTCCGCCTGATTGTTGCTTGCGTTGAAGCGGAACTGCAGTGATTGCTCGGCCACCACTTTGTTTCCTTCCTTGAGTAGTATCCCCGCTCCACTGCCTTCTTTGTTGGACGCTCCATCCACATGTATGCTCCAACTGACTTCTGTATTATGTGTGTCATTGGTCATCTCTGATATAAAGTCGGCTAGCACTTGTGACTTCAGTGTTTTTCTTGATTCGTACTGAATGTCGAACTCGGAGAGCTCGACCGACCATTTTATTAATCTGCCGGCGAGCTCGGGTCTGGTTAGTATCTGCCTTAGTGGTTGGTCCGTTCGTACTATGATTGTGTGGCTCTGGAAATAGTGCCGCAGTCTTCTTGCTGTTGTGATTAGTGCTAGCGCCAGTCGTTCTATTCTCGGGTACCGTGTTTCTGTTGGTTGTAGCACCCTACTGATGAAGTATACTGGGCTTTGCTTTCTTTTTGTTTCTGTTACTAAAACCGAGCTTATAGCATGGTTAGATACTGATAAATATAAGTACAATGGTTTACCTGTCTCAAGCCTTTGGAGGATTGGTGGTGATGTTAAGAGCTGTTTGAGTTCAGTAAATGAGTTCTCATATTTGTCTGTCCATGCAAATTTCTTGCCTTTGGAGAATATTTGGAAAAAATGATAAGATCGGTTTGCCACTGCAGGTAGGAAACGAGATAAGGCAGCTATTCGCCCTGCTAGTTGTTGGACTTCTTTTACCGTCTTTGGGATCGTCATGTTTAGTATAGCTTGGCATTTTTCTGGGTTGGCTTCGATGCCTCACGAGGTTAGCATGAATCCGAGGAATTTCCCTCCTTGTACTCCGAAAGCACATTTGTCCGGATTGAGTCTCATGTTGTATGCTCGGAGTTGTTTGAAGATTTCTAATAGGTTGTCACAGTGTGACCCCTGCATGGGTGTTTTGGCTACCATGTCATCTACATAGACCTCCATATTGCGGCCTATCTGATGCTGGAATACTTTGTCCATCAGCCTTTGGTATGTTGCACCTGCATTCTTTAGGCCAAAGGGCATTCATTACCTTGTAACAAAAATTCCCATGTTCTGTTATAAAAGCTGTTTTGCTTTGGTCCTCTGGGTGCATTAGAATTTGGTTATAGCCAGAGTATGCATCCATAAAACCCAAAGCTTTGAAACCAGAGGCGTTATCAACTAATTTATCAATACAAGGCAGTGGATATGCATCTTTGGGACAAGCTTTATTTAAGTTTGTAAAGTCGACGCACATGCGCCATTTACCTGAGCTTTTCCTTACCATTACCACGTTGGACAACCATGTGGTGAAACGAATTTCTCGGATGAAACCTGTGTTGAGGAGTTTTTTGGTTTCTTCTAGCGCTGCTTGCCTTTTCTCCTCTCCGAGGTTCCTTTTCTTCTGTGCTACTGGTCGGACTGTTTTGTCAATTGCCAGCTTGTGGCAGATGACTTCTGGGCTTATTCCGGGCATATCATCTGGTGTCCACGCAAAGAGATCGGCGTTCTTGCGCAGTATCTGTATGAGTTTTGCTCGGTCTTCCTCTTCTAATGCTTCTCTGATGTATGTGCACTGATTGTCATCTGCCGTTAGTGTTATTCGCTGGAGGTTATCCATTGGGCGAGGTCTTTCGCCGAGGTCTTCTCTTGGATCGAGATCGGCTAGTACGGTGGTGTCAGCCGAGCTATGTATGGATTGGACCTGGGGCCGAGTTATTTCTCTCGCCTGGTCTTTCTTCAGACAAGCATTGTAGCACTGCTGAGCTTCCTGATGGTCGGCGTGAACTGTAGCTATCTTGTTTTCCTGCACTGGAAACTTAACACATAGATGTAATGTGGATACCACCGCTTTGAATATATTCAAGGCGGGTCTCCCGAGTATAATATTATAAGGGCTATAGCAGTCTACTATTAGGTATTGAATATCGATAGACTTCGACATAGGGATTTCTCCCATTGTGGTCTTCAGCCATATATGTCCTATGATAGGAACTCTCTCTCCGGAGAACCCAATCAGCTCTCCCGAGGAGGGTTGTATTAGTTTTTCTGATAATTTCATTTTTGTAAATGTTGAATAAAATAAAACATCAGCACTACTACCTGGGTCTAGAAATGTTTTTCTTACCAACAGGTCTCCGACCTGGATAGTAATTACCACCGGGTCGTCGAGGTTAGGGCTTGCCGATCTGAAGTCTGCTTGGTTGAAGGATATGGTGACGCCCGGGTCTTTGTCCTGCTTTGGCTGTATGGTTCCTTCGATTGCTAGCATCATCCTGTAGCTTCGCTTCCTGGCCGAGTTTGTTTCTCTGCCACCTGCGAATCCTCCTGATATGTGGCTAATGATTCCCTTTGGTGGATCAGGAGTTGTCCGTTCTTTTTTGTTGTTGTCCGCCGTTGCCTGTTTGTTCTCTCCCCTATCCGAGTTTCCTCCTTTGCCTCTCCGGTTCTCGATATATTTGTCCAAGAGCCCTTGGCGTGCCAGCCTTTCCAGGAGGTCCTTCGCGACTATGCAGTCGTCCGTGGTGTGACCGAACTTCCGATGGAAAGCACAATGCTTTGTCTTATCTGCAAACCTTTGATCCTGGTAATTTCCTGCTCAAACTGGTGGCTTTATGATTTTGGCGTTGAGAATTTCTCTGATGATGTTTTCTCTTCTGGTGTTGAATCTGGTGTACGTATTGTACTTTGATGCGGGCTTGGAAGTCTTCTTAATGTCTCTGCTCCTTGGGGATCTGAAAGTTCTTTCTTCATCTCTCCGATGAGGTTGTTTGTCCGATTTCTGGGCTTCTCGGAGTTCTTCGATCTCCATTTGACCTGCCGCCCTATCTCGAAATTCCTCTAGCATTTTTGGCTTCGTTATGGCAATGGTCTCCCGGAATTTGCCGGGCCTGAGGCCGGCCTTGAGGGCGTGCAGGTGAACGGCTGGGTCTAAATCCTGGATCTCCATAGTTGCGTCAGCGAATCTGGTCATGTAGTCCTTCAGGCTTTCGTGCTGACCTTGCTTAATGGTGCCGAGGTAGTCCGATCCATGTACGTAGATTCTTGATGCAGCAAAGTAATCAATGAACGATCTGGCGAGATCTTCAAAGGAGGAGATTGAGCCTTCGGGAAGTTTAGAGAACCAGAGTAATGCAGCACCGTCGAGGTAGGTAGGGAATGCTCGGCAGAGAACGGGCTCATTCTTAGGGCCGTTGAAAAACATCATTGATTGGAACTTCTTTACGTGGGCTCGGGGGTCGCCGAACCCTTTGTATGGCTCCAGTGCGGTGGGGAGAGTGAAGTTTTTTGGCATCTGATAATTTGTGATCTCTTCGGAGAAGGGGTTGTCGAGGGTGAGCTTTTCCTTTGGCGGGGAGATGTTTAAAGGGTCTATAGAACCCTGAGCCGAGTTTTTGGAGCTTTCTCCATTGTTCTGCGTTGACAGCTCGGCTATTCTTCGTACTTCTGCCTGAAGCTCGGCGATTCGAGCCAGGAGGTCATCCTGTGAGAGTTGTGGACTTTCCTTGTCAGCCATGTTCGAGGATCGGAAATCCTGCAAAATAGGGTAGAAGACTAAATAAAGGAAAAAGTAGGGTTAGATGTACTCCGGCCCCACGGTGGGCGCCAAGTGATTCGTTCGAACACTGGGGTGGCCGAGCTTAAGCGCTTCCGAGCAAGTCGTCGCTGAAGAGGAAGAGCTTTACGTCGGCCAAGATCAAACACCGCGGCGGGAATACCTGCACAAGATACTCCGACGCTCAAGTCAGTAGTGATTCTCAGTAAATGAGTTTAAAGTAAAGAGTAGAAGATTGAGAGTGATAGAACCTGAGGTCTAGCCGTGGATATTTAGCTAGGTTTTATAGGAGTTGGTTTTACCCGTTGGTGGATAAGTCCTAGTTTGTAGGTTGGTTATGATATTCTGTTTTGGTGATTAGGTTTGTTGAGCACGTTTCCTATTTCTTCGAATGGGTGAGGCCGAGCTTGTCTGCTTACGTGCCGAGTATTCCGGGCGTCTGGTGCGGGACCGAGCTTAGTTGCCCACGTGCCGAGCTTTGCAGTTGACTGAGGATAAGGGTGACGTATCAGAAACAATAATACATATTATAACAAATTATAATAATAAACGATGAACAAGAATTATAATAATAAATTTTAGAATGTCAAACAAAAAAAATATTGTATAATTTTTTTAATATTCTCAGTATTTCTTTATTTAAGAATATTATTATTATTATTATTATTATTATTATTATTATTATTATTATTATTGTTGTTGGGACTAAGCCCAGAGAGCAATATAGCATCCGAATCTATTTTTCTTCAACGAATAACACACCTTTAAAAAAAAGTTTTGGGCTTCAAATCAAATTGGCCAAACATTTAACCACACTAATTAACATAATCTACTACCTAATTTATTAATCACTTTGACAACTTAAAGTCTGTTGTCTCTCTGCTTCCGTCAGATATGTTTTGTCCTGGGAAACATGTTTACACGCGTTCAATATCTATCCATTCCACCTTGTTTCAGCATGAAAAGAAAATTCTTCATTTCATCACCGTAGCACTGTCCTAATAAAAAATCCTAAACAACGAAAATAAGACTACGTAGTAACCATAATAAAATTAACAATAATCATAAAAATATAATTTTTTTTTTTGGTGTAGGAGGAAACAAAAGGTCCGAAAAAAAATTAAAAATTTATTACTCGAAGAAGAAATGTCCCTTTTTTATCATTTATAAAAGATAGTACTTTTCCTTTCGGAGGAGTATCCCAAAAATATAATCCTATATAGAGACCATAGTGCACATAGTAATTAAATTAAATGATACATTCATGAACTTTCTAGCAGCTTTGTTTTTTTGTTTTTATATGTTTTTATGTAATTGAACTACTCAACAAATTTATGTTTTATAGTTTATAATTTTTTTTGGTTGTTGGCCGGGTGTGTCGTTGGGCCACTATTTTTTTTTAATTAATAGAAATATTTTCAAACTAACTAACTTTCAGAACAAATAAAAATAAAAACTAATCAATTTAGATTAATAGAATAATCACCTCACTCATTCATTTAAACTTAGTATTTATATTAATTTAATTAAATATATGTTTGGGTAAAATGAATATATCCATAAAAGTATAGATGAAAAAAAGTGAAATAGTGTGCTCAAAATTTAAATAGTTGATAAACAGATCTAAAATACTTTAGTAATTAGATAAAAATAATACATAAAAATAATAAAAAAAAGACTAAGATGGATATATTTAGATATCTACAATTTAAATTATATTAATCAAGTTTTTAATAATGTAATTAACACATAAGAAGCATATCAACTTAAAATATTTTCTTTTTATTTCAATGTTTTGGCAATATTCCTCAACAAAGGTCGCGCCTCATATAAAGTAAGGGAGACAAGGGTCTCCCCAACTACTAAGTTTTTCTTATAAATTATATATAAAATTTAATTTAACCTCTTTAAATATTTTATTTTATTCTTTTTTAATTGTAAAATTATTTTTTTGTCCCTCTCTCACATTAAGGCTAACTCGGTCCTTGTGATCTACAATATATTTATTATTAATATTAGAATCTTTTCAAACATTTTATAACTGTCAAATCATATTTTTATTAATTATCATGTATATAATACAAAAATATTATAGCTCAATAGTTAAAGAGATAAAATAATTTAATATAGATAATTTTAGGATTAAAAAATTTAAAATTTTAATATATTCACCAATCATTTAAATTTTAAGCACACCACTTCACTTTTTTTTATCTATACTTTATTAATATATTCTTTTTACCCAAATTATCATTTAATTAAATTAATATAAAAAACTAAAATTTAAAATATTGTTATTAGTTTTATAAAAAAATTAAATTATTTTTTATGATCGATTCTCACAACATATCCGACAACAACAAAGAATATGAGTCATTAAGAACTAATTTGTTAGGTGATCCAATGACATATAGCAAAGTAAAAATAATTGACTTTTTTAATGAATTTTTTTAATAAATAAAATAAATATAATTTTTACTAGAATAAATAATTTAAAAAATATTTATTAATTTAAATTTTTTCATTTATCTCGTTTATAGTGTAAATGAGATGATATTTCATGTATCTCGTTTATACTGTAAACGAGATAAGACCCATCAGCATGACACATATAATAAACGAGATATATACGAGCTTATCTCATTTACACTGTAAATGAGATAAGGCCTGTATGCGCCTATAAGTAGAAGTCGTTTACAGCTTCATTCTGGGTCCTAATTTGACGTAGTCAAATTCTTCCTTCCCTCTTTTAAGCCTTTCCTACCCTATTTTAGACTGATACGGTGATGGCGCGCTAGGCAGAGAACGACGGAGACATCAACAGGTTGAACGAGACATCACATTACGCCGGGGCGGCTGACTTCGAGGTTAGTTGCGTTCTGTTTGTTTAATCTAAGTATGTGGCTATTGTTAGGGTAGTCCTTAAGTGACAAGAACGTAGTTAAATGGTTTAGGGATAGGTCTCTAGGAGAAATTTAGAACTGTATTTTCTTGTGCAAGGTTATTATGACATAATTATTGGTTTGGAATTCTGTTTTTCTTGTGCTATGTTGTTAGTATTTATAACGTTCTAATTAGGATTTCGAATATGTAATTTAGAGACATGTGTAGGCTAGAAACATGAAAGTAAGGACTTAAGTAGAAGTAGTTTAAGTTAGATAGAAATATTTGCTTAATGTCTAATTTGCTGTGTATCATGTTAAGCTGATCTAATTACTAAACAAAAAAAAAAAGAGTAAGAATTCAGTAAAAAAAATTTATGATCATCTCTTTATAAGGATGAATTTTTTTTATTCTTCAGAGGCCTGATGTGGGAAAAATCGTCGGTAAAGGATTTTACAAAAATAATCGCGTTGCAAGTATAGTTCTAAACCGACAATTAAACCTCAATCAAGTTTAAATTGTTTGTCACTTAAGCAAACCCAATAAAATTAACCAAAGTATTTAAACCTCGGGTCGTCTCTCAAGAAATTGCAGGAAAGTGTACTTATAACTAGTTATGAGAAAATATTTTTGGGGTTTTTGTGATAAGAGGCAAGTAATGTAAATAATAAGGAAATAAATTAACAACTAAGAAAAGTCCTAGCAAGGATTGAGAATTGGAATTCCTATCCTCATTATCATCATCAATTGTGATGGTAATTGCAAATTGACCTCACTTAGTTAACCTCTAACAATTGAAGGTAAGTCAAGTGAGCAATTCAACTTGAGTTCACAAGTTCTAATCAAAGACTAGAGTTAGTGAAGCTCAAGCCAACTAGTAACTTTCAATCGCCAACCAACAAGAGACTTTGACAATTCAAGAGTCTCCAAATTACTCAATCTAAGCTAAGAATACCAAAAATCTAATTTAAAATCCCACCAATTATTTTATCAAACACTTGGTAGGCACAAAATAAAAGCATAGAAAAGTAATAAGAGAATATTAAATCTAAACAACCGATTGCAAGAAATCAATAACAACAAATGAAGAAAGAAGCAATAAACATAAAATACCTCAAATTGCATTAAAAGAAAATTGAATCTAACATGAAGAATTCATAAACTAAAGTAGCAAAATAAGGAAATCACAAAGAGAAATAGATAACAAAAGTGCTAGAATAATAGAATGTAGAAGAGAAACTAAATTAAAGCAACATGAAAATCTGAATTGGAGAAGAAATAAAACAAAAAACCTAAAACCTAGAGAGAGGAGAGAGTCCCTCTCTATAGAAAACTACATCTAAAATTTAACCAATGTGTAAATGTGTGAATGATTCATTCCCTCCCACTCTGCAGCCTCTAATATGAGCTTTCGGACTTGAAACTAGGTCCAAAACAGCCTAGAAATCGCTCTCAGCATTTTCTGTAAATTACAGCACGTGACACTCGTCACGTGTACGCGTCGGTCACGCGTACACGTTGCTTGCATGATGCATTGGTCACGCGTACGCGTCGTCCACGCGTGCGCGTCGCTGCCAACTTCTCAAAACTCCTTTTTTTTGTGTTCCTTCCACTTTTTTCCATGCTTCCTTTCTATTCTCTAAGCCATCCCTGCCCTATAAACCCTGAAAACACTCAGCAAAACATATCACGATATCGAATGGTAATAAGAGAGGATTAAAATTAGCAAATTTAAGGTCAAAGAAGCATGTTTTCAATCATAGTACAAAATTAGGAAGAAAAATGTAAAACATGCGAATTATATGAATAAGTGTGAGAATAATGGGTAAAATCCACTAAATTAAGCACAAGATAAACCGTAAAATAGCGGTTTATCAAGGCCTCGCCTTCTACTGCCTCGGCGAGTAATTCATACCCTTCGTCCACCAGACGCCATCGTCCCGTATTTTGCTGAGGCCGGATTCAGCGACACGGTGCCCCTCAGGGACTTCAACTTTGACAATTCTTTGATTTCGGCACTCGTGGAGCGATGGCGTCTGGAGACGCACACGTTTCATCTCCCTTGGGGTGAGGTCACTATCACCCTGCAAGACGTGGTGTACGACCTAGGCCTACGCGCACATGGTAACCCCGTTGGGGGTGCCTCTGTGACTTCGATAGGTGGTACCACACGGAGATATGGGAGTTGGTGGAGCAGCTGCTTGGTGCTAGGCCTCCGGTGGCAGCACAGCAGCCTGTGCAGAGGAAGGAGTCCTTCACGCTCAAGCTTATATGGCTGCGGGATCGTGTCCGCCAGATGCCCCTGACAGACGACCCGGAGACCCTCAAACAATACGGCAGTTGCTATATTATGTTACTGATCGGAGGGTATCTGATGACTGACAAGTCCAACAACCTGGTTCACATACGTTGGCTACCTCTTCTTCGAGACTTCGGGGAGTGTAGGGCGTTTTCGTAGGGCTCGGCTAAAATGGTCTGGACGTACCAGTCATTTTGTTTGGTGGCACAGCGGGGCGTCACGAATATTGCCGGTTGCACTCTGCTGTTGATGAGCTGGATCTATAAGAGATTCTTCAGTGGTGTCCAGCGAATAGAGGGATCTATCAGTATCTGCTGGTTGCGAGGTAACAAATGTTTATTTATGTATTTGCATTAAATATTGTTGTCAATTTATATGGGATGTTACTTAACGAACTGTATATTTCCTCTTGGGATGTGCAGCAGAGCAGAGATCAGCATGAGATCAGGATCCTGCATTGGAGGGTTTCGATCGACCGGTTACGGTTCGATGAGGTTAGTCATGAAATAAAATATATTATAATTTTGTGAGTGCATGTGTTGTTTTATATATTATAATTATGTCTGTAACATTTTTTTCAGTTTGCATGGAGAGTCTACGATGACCCTGCTCTGTAGACTTTAATTTGTGCCCGCCCTGGTTTCGTGAGGAGAAAAAGTGGGAGAATTGGTTGTCAGCCTGACGATTTGGATTTTTGATGGTATAGAATTTCACAAATGAATTCTCGTTGTAAAGTATAGTTTCTAAACCAAACAATAATCCTTTCGTACAAAAAGTTGTTTGTCACTAGTACAAACCCCTAGAATTTATAAACCGAAGTATTGGACCTCGGGTCGTTCTCCCTAGGATTACAATGACGTGTCTTGTTATTGGTTGTGAGTTATTTTGGGGTTTTTGATAAGAAGCATGAAAAGTAAATGGCAAGAAAGTAAATTAACAACTATAAAAGCTCTTGGCAAGATATGAGAACTAGTAGTCCTATCCTAGTTATCCTTCTCAATTGTGATAACAAATTATCCATTACTCCCACTTAGTTAACCTCTAACCATGGAGGAAAGTCAAGTGGATGAATCAATTTGATTCCTCAAGTCCTAATCAACTCCTAAAGGAAAGACTAGCTTTAGAGGCATTCAAATCAATTAGCAACTTCTAATTATCAATCAACAAA
>NC_029773.3:17190266-17195319 GCF_000817695.3 Arachis duranensis | reverse complement strand
TTTGGCTTTTTGTGCTTCTCTCCACTTGCATGCTTCCTTCCTTGCTTCCCTTGATCCATGTCTAGCCTATTTCAACCTGAGATTACTAGCAAACACATCAAGGCATCTTATGGAATCAAAGAGAAATTAGAATTCATTAAAATAAGGCTTAAAAAGCATGTTTTTACACTTAAGCACAAATATGGGAGAGATAACAAAACCATGCTAATTCATAGGCTAAATGTGACAAAAGGTCATCAAAATACTCTAAATTCAATACAAGATAGACCCTCAAATTGGGGTTTGTCAACCTCCCCACACTTAAGCCTTAGCATGTCCTCATGCTAAAATAAGAAGGAATTAAAGGTGATGACATTTATTGAATGCAACTAAACTATATGAGTCCTATCTAAATGCAACTACCTAAAATAAATGCAAATGCTTAATTCAAACACATCAAATCACCAAGAGAGCATGTGTAAGCACAAGGGCTAGGTAATAGGAATTAATTCCAAACCACAATTGTATTGAATTATCAAAAAGAATTTAAACTTGCAAGAATATAGATAACATGGGTGAACACATGTAATTGAACTTTTGAACCCTCACCGGATGTGTATCCGCTCTATTCACTCAAGTGTTTAAGGGTCAATTCACTCAATTCTTTTCTAATCAAGCTTTCCCAAAATTTGATTTTCTTCTAACAATCAACATTTATTCAATGCATGCTTACATTCATCATGAGGTCTTTCATTTAGGTTGTAATGGGGTTAGGGTCAAGGTAGGATCATTTATGGTTAAGTGGACTAGGATTTGAATCTTTGATTAGCATAGACTTTCCCACCTAACCTATATAACGACCTATACAAGTTCAAACTATTCTAACTACCCATTCTTCACTTTTTCTTACATATTCATGCATCCTTATTTGATTCATAACACCTATGCATTGATTCCTTTTTATTGACTTTACTTTGGGGCAATTTGTCCCCTTTTTATTATTTTCTTTCTTTTTCTTCTCTCTTTTTTTTCTTTTGTTTTTCATTTTCACTTTTATTTCTCTTTTTTTTTCTTTTCATTTCTCTAATGAAATAATGGCCTCAATCATATAAATGCATAAATACAAGAAATAAATGGACATATAGAATCAAGCAAATCAAGGATTACAATCATAGAAAGAGAACAAATTCACACAAGAATGGAAAAATAAGTGGCTATAAAATGTAACCACATCAATAGGCTCAAGTCTCACAAGCTTGTGTTCTCAATTCAATACATGCTTCACAAAGTATGAAATTCAAGCAAGTTTTACCAAAAATTTTCTTTCAATCAATTGGGTAAATGCCCTATATTCTAACTTCTTGGGAAAATTTCAATGTTTGACTAGGCATTGTTGTGATTGAGAAATCCAAAGATGTTCCTTAGTTCACCCTTTTCTTTTTCACTTAAAATCGATTTTTCATGCAAAAAGGGTAACTAAACAATTCAAGTATAATTTCTAATCACAACCACAAACTAAAACAAAGATAATGCATAAAGAAAAATAAAGATCCAACTAAAAGTATGAAATCTATCATCCAAAAATATCTAAAATATCCAAAAGCATCAAAATAACTAAAAATCCAAAATAAGCAAATCCAAAATAAAAGTATCCCAAAGCAAACTAAAAATGCATCCAAATATATACAAAATGTGCAAAATAGGATAACTAGGCTGAAAAAGTTCACCGGTTCCCAAATAATGCTACCGGTGCCCTCCCCACACTTAAAACCAAGCATCGTCCTCGATGCTAAACCGGAGGATCAGTGGGAGGTACAACGATAGGATCAGGCTCTGTCTGTGGGACCGGCTCCTCATGAATCTCTAGTGGCTCTGTAGTGGCAGGGGAATGCTGCTGGACCGGCGCCTCCACAACCTCCTCCTGATGATCCTGATCATCGGGCGCCTCTGCAACCTCCTCCTGATGATCCTGGTCATCGGAGGCCGGAGAATCTGGAAGAGGGGGCAGCTCAAGGCCCTGGGCCACAAACATCTGATCAATCCGATCCAAACGGCGTCTGATATGGCGCTTCTCCCGCTCCAAGAACCGGAAAAGACGCTGGACTAGGAGATATGTAGGCTCAGGTGCTGCTGGTGGATCAGTGGATGAAGAAGGAGCTGCAGCAGTAGAGGATGATGGGGCAGCCGTAGGGGCAGAAGGTGAAGGCGTCCCCACGGGAGCTCTGGCCCGAGATCGGCGTCTAGCAACTGGCTGCTCGTGCACCCAACCACCCCAGGGAATAGTAACCTCCTTATCATCATCATCAGGGGGCGGGGGTCGCACATCATCATCCAACCAAGGAACCTCAGCTAAGGCTGCCATACTCGTGACCAAAGTAGGAAATGGGAGTAGGCCACGAATATGCGCCCGCCACATACACTGTCTGATCAGTCTAGGGAAAGAGACCTCCTTCCCCTCCATCACACACCCAATAAGTAGAAGCATCTCCATAGGAATCTCAGAGAAGTGGGTAGTGGGAAGGACATAGCAAGCAAAGATCATCTGCCAAGTCTTGGCCTCCCTAGTCAGGTGAGCAAACATCATCCCTTTCGACTTGGTATTGTTGGCATCCATAACCCAAGTAGCCTCTGGTAGCCCAATGATAGTCCTGAGCGCCTCATAATCGAAGGTCATACTGTGTATGGCTAACTCAGCCTGCTGGTGGGCACACAACTCATCCGGAACATGCCGGCACTGTAGTGCCTCCTCAATGGCAGTCTCAGTGATCAAAATCTCCCTACCCCTCACCTGAACCGAATCCAGTGTCGGACGGAAGAAGTTGCAATAAAATTCCTTCACCCAAGAAACATTAATATCCCCCAAATCCCGGTCTACAAAGTCCATACCCAAATCAATGATCCGACCGGAGATAGAACGTCTCACATCCATCGGGAGAAGCAGCTTCTTCTCAATGTTGAGCTTTGTAGTCTGATACTTAGAAAACCGGAGCTCACAATAGAGATTAGGGAATTTTTCAGGATTGGTGGAAGGCAACTGTTGATTTTCTTTGTCCACATCATTCATTGGGTTCTTGGCATAATGCTTATATGCGGAAGGAAGAGAAGGGGTAGAGTGTTTTCTCTTTTTGGAGGTAGTGGCTATGGCTTTGCCTTTGTCAGACATCCTGAAAAGTATGATAGGATATATAAGACATTTAGCATTTAACAAAAAATCATGTTCAAGAGGCAAATAGCAAAAAGGGACAATCTTTGATGTTGCAATAAATATGTAAAAGTGAACGAATGAACCGAGAAAGCAAATTTCTTTAAAATTGACCACTCATATTCAAAATGCAAGAAAATCATCATATTTTGGAAAGAATTGTTAAAGAGGGTTAAAGTGAGCGGAAGTTAGAAAGTTAAAGAAAGTAGTAGGTTAAAGAAAATGGATTAGTAATATGATGAGATTTATGCATAATGAAAAGAAAAGTTGTGGCTCACGTTCACAAATAATGTGCAAATCCGGGAAATCAAAAGGAAAACGGAATGTTGCCCAAAGTTAAAACCAAGACCAAAAGAAACTCATTTCCTCGAAAATCGGGCAGCATTCCGGCTTAAAACAGGACGTTCCCGGATAGCAAATGATCACAGTTAACATAGAAAACAACATCAAATAGGTACAGCAACAATGGTATAGTATTCAGGCAGCAAGAAATGCATACAAACAGGCCAAAAGGCAGCATATAACATCCAAATGAACAGACAGCAAGTAAGTACGAACGGAGCAATTAGCAGGCCTAGAATCCTCTATCCAGCCCTAGCTACCTAACCGCAATTATTTCTAACTACCCTAGCATGCAAAATTTGAATTCAACCTAACTAACATGCAATATACTAACTAACATACTAACATACATTAACAATAAAAAGAAAATAGGGAAGAATACAGAAATGGAGCAGGAACCTGGGAGCAGGGGAATCAGTAAAGGAAGGGAAAATGAAAGAGAAATGAGCCCAAGAACTGCGCCGCCATGAATGGTAGCCGGAAAGTCGAGCAGCGGCGGTGAATGGTGGTTCTGCCCCGGGAAAGATG
Organism: Arachis duranensis; assembly: GCF_000817695.3. Lineage (NCBI taxonomy): Eukaryota > Viridiplantae > Streptophyta > Magnoliopsida > Fabales > Fabaceae > Arachis > Arachis duranensis. The sequence continues at coordinate 17,191,268 of NC_029773.3, read as the reverse complement.
AGAGAGGGAATGAATGAGAGAGAGCGAGTGAGCAAGGACGGAGTGGGAGGGAGAGAGATGGATGAGCTGCCGGCGGCGAGGACTGGGTGGCGGAGAGTGCTGCCGGCGTTGGGACGGCGGTGAGAGGGGAGACAGAGGGAAGGAGAGAGAAGGAGAGTGTGTGGAGGAGAGAGAAAATGGGAATAAGCGGTGGTGGTTATGGAGGCGTGTGGGTTGGCCGGAGGTGGGGCCGAAGGAATGAGGTGGTGGTTATGGAGGTTGAGAGAAGGAAGAAGATGGTAATGGGTGATGGTATGCGCGACTGCGCAGTGCGCGTCGCGTATTAGGGTTATCCTAATTTGAAATCGACGCGAGCGCGCACCTTGCGCGTCCGCGTCCATTGATGAAACTTGCGATCTACGCGTGCGCGTACATTGCGCTTACGCGTGGATGAAAATTGTAAAGAGGGACGCGTGCGCGTACAGTGCGCGCACGTGATGAGCGGATATTTTATACGCTTTTTGGGGGTAATTTCATGTAGATTTTAGCATGTTTCAGTTAGTTTTTAGTAGAATATTATTAGTTTTTAGGCAAAAATCATATTTCTGGACTTTACTATGAGTTTGTGTGTTTTTCTGTGATTTCAGGTATTTTCTGGCTGAAATTGAGGGAGCTGAGCAAAAATCTGACTTAGGCTGAAAAAGGACTGCTGATGCTGTTGGATCCTGACCTTCCTGCACTCGAAATGGATTTTCTGGAGCTACCGGAGTCCAATTGGTGCGCTCTCAACGGCGTTGGAAAGTAGACATCCAGGGCTTTCCAGCAATATATAATAGTCCATACTTTGAGCGAGGATAGACGACGTAACTTGGCGTTAAACGCCAAGTTCATGCTGCTGTCTGGAGTTAAACGCCAGAAAAACGTCATTATCCGGAGTTGAACGCCCAAAACACGTCATAATTTGGTGTTCAACTCCAAGTAAAGCTTCAGCTCGTAGATAGCTTTAGTCTCAGCCCCAGCACA
>NC_029773.3:17188625-17189617 GCF_000817695.3 Arachis duranensis | reverse complement strand
TAATAAAATAAATATTGATTGCTTCAAACCAATAATCTCTGTGGATTCGACCCTTACTCACGTAAGGTATTACTTGGACGACCCAGTACACTTGCTGGTTAGTTGAACGAAGTTGATCTTGGGCCAGCTCTATTATCATATTCCATAAAGAGATACAACTTCGTCCACCAAGTTTTTGGCGCCGTTGCCGGGGATTAATGAGTTTGGACAATTGAAGGCTTATTTTATTTCTTAGATTAGGAATAATTTATTTTTATTTTTATTTTTATTGTTATAGAGTCATTAATTTTGATAGGATAGTTTCTTTTCAAGAACATCTGCATCAAGTGTCATATTTATTCCCAATTGGCTAAAGCATTGGCCTATATTCTTGATAAGGGAGCACCAGTACTTTTGAAAATCTTTTTCAAAAATAATTTTTCTTGATTTAATCTTGTGCCAAACTCCAAGTTTGGTGTTTTATTGTTAATTTTTATAATTTTCAAAAATTTTATTAAAGTTTTCTAAAAATTTTAAGTTTGGTGTTCTTCCTTGTGTTCTTGGTGTTCTTGTGAATCTTCAAGGTGTTCTTGAGTTTTTCTTGTGTCTTGATCTTAAAATTTTTAAGTTTGGTGTTCCTTGGTGTTTTCCCTCCAAAAATTGTCGAAAATAAGGAGCACTAGATCTAAAAATTTTAAGTCTTGTGTCTTTTGTGTGTTTTTCTCTTTCTTTATAAAATTCAAAATTCAAAAAAAAATTTATTTTCTAACCAATTTTAAAAACTACATTTTCGAAATCTTTGATATAAAAATCCAAAATTCAATTTCAAATTTTTCGAAAATTTTCACAAAGTACTTTCAAAATATTTTTACAAATTCCATTTTTATTTATTCCATTATTATAACACAGATAATAGCAACATACATATCATCTCTTTTATTCCATTATGGAATTAAATGGGATTGATCAGTCCAGGAGGACTCTGGGGTCATATGCTAACCCCACTACTGCTT
>NC_029773.3:17186327-17186864 GCF_000817695.3 Arachis duranensis | reverse complement strand
TCAGCCTGATTTGGAGGAATCAGAGAGAATAGTAGAACCTCTGAAAATCCCTCAGGAGGAGGAGAAACCTCCTAAACCCGAGCTCAAACCATTACCACCATCCCTGAAATATGCATTTCTGGGAGAAGGTGACACCTTTCCTGTGATTATAAGCTCTACCTTAGAGCCACAGGAAGAGGAAGCACTAATTCAAGTGCTAAGGACGCACAAGACAGCTCTTGGGTGGTCCATTAGTGATCTTAAGGGCATTAGCCCAGCCAGATGCATGCACAAAATCTTGTTGGAGGATGACGCCAAGACAGTGGTTCAACCACAAAGGCGGCTGAACCCAGCTATGAAAGAAGTGGTGCAAAAAGAGGTCACTAAATTACTAGAGGCTGGGATTATTTATCCTATTCCTGACAGCCCCTGGGTAAGCCCTGTCCAAGTCGTCCCTAAAAAGGGAGGCATGACAGTGGTTCACAATGAAAAAAATGAACTGGTTCCTACAAGAACAGTTACAGGGTGGCGTATGTGTATTGATTACAGAAGACTCAA
>NC_029773.3:17183303-17183789 GCF_000817695.3 Arachis duranensis | reverse complement strand
AGTTTTACAGGTAGATGCTAGAGTATCTTCAAAAGGTGAAATAGCAATTGATTGAAGTCACAGAGTTACAAGGAAAATTGGAAGCTCACTGGCGTGGAAAAGCCAGTAAGAAACAATTTGGGCGTTAAACGCCCATGAGAAGCACCCACTGGGCGTTTAACGCCAGTAAGGGTAGCATCTGGGCATTAAACGCCAAAAAGAAGCACCTTCTGGGCGTTTAATGCCAGATTGTTAGCATCCTGGGCGTTCAGAAAAACGCCCAGTGACAAAGGCCTTCCTGGCGTTCAACGCCAGAAAGATGCATCAGCTGGGCGTTGAACGCCCAGGAGAAGCATCATTTGGGCGTTAAACGCCCAAACCATGCAGCAGTTGGGCGTTTAACGCCAGGATGGTGGGGAGGAGGTAAAATTCGTTTTTCTTTATAATTTTTCTAAATTTTTATGTTTCAATTCATGATTTCTTGCATAAACATGTTTCAAAATGTCA
>NC_029773.3:17181110-17181874 GCF_000817695.3 Arachis duranensis | reverse complement strand
GCGCTCTCAACGGCGTTGGAAAGTAGACATCCAGGGCTTTCCAGCAATATATAATAGTCCATACTTTGAGCGAGGATAGACGACGTAACTTGGCGTTGAACGCCAAGTTCATGCTGCTATCTGGAGTTAAACGCCAGAAAAACGTCATTATCCGGAGTTGAACGCCCAAAACACGTCATAACATGAAGTTTGACGCCAAGAAAGGCCTCTGCACGTGGAAAGCTTTAGTCTCAGCCCCAGCACACACCAAGTGGGCCCCAGAAGTGGATTTCTGCACCAAATATCTTAGTTTATTCATTTTCTGTAACCCTAGGTTATTAGTTTACTATTTAAAACAACTTTTACAGACAATTCTTGTACCTCATGACATTTTTCAGATCTGAAATTCATACTTTGTGACGGCATGAGTCTCTAAACTCCATTGTTGGGGGTGAGGAGCTCTGCAGCGTCTCGATGATTTAATACAATTCCTTTGTTTTCCATTCAAACACGCTTGTTCTTATCCAAGATGTTTATTCGCGCTTAAATGTGGAGAAGGTGATGATCCGTGACACTCATCACCTTCCTCAACCCATGAACGTGTGCCTGACAACCACATCCGTTCTACACCAGATTGAATGAATATCTCTTAGATTCCCCAACAGAATCTTCGTGGTATAAGCCAGATAGATGGCGGCATTCATGAGAATCCGGAAAGTCTAAACCTTGTCTGTGGTATTCCGAGTAGGATTCCGGGATTGAATGACTGTGACGTGCTTCAAACT
>NC_029773.3:17149316-17165529 GCF_000817695.3 Arachis duranensis | reverse complement strand
TGTGGAGAAGGTGATGATCCGTGACACTCATCACCTTCCTCAATCCATGAACGTGTGCTTGACAACCACCTCCGTTCTACATCAGATTGAATGAATATCTCTTAGATTCCCCAACAGAATCTTCGTGGTATAAGCCAGATAGATGGCGGCATTCATGAGAATCCGGAAAGTCTAAACCTTGTCTGTGGTATTCCGAGTAGGATTCCGGGATTGAATGACTGTGACGTGCTTCAAACTTTAACCTGCTGGGCGTTAGTGACAGACGCAAAAGAGTGATTCTATTCCAGTAGGAGCGGGAACCAACCGGTGATTAGCCGTACTGTGACAGAGTGCGTGAGCATAGTTTTCACTGCGAGGATGGGAAGTAGCCACTGACAACGGTGACACCCTACATAGAGCTTGCCATGGAAGGAACCTGCGTGTGAGAAGAGGATCTCAAGGAAAAGTAGAAATTCAAAGGATAAAGCATCTCCAAAACTCCAACATATTCTCCAGTACTGAAAATCAAAGTAACATTGTTCCCTCTTTTATTTTTATAATCAAATCCAGTAATTTCACTTTTAATCCAAACAATCTTATTGACATCCTAACTAAGATTAATAAAATAAATATTGATTGCTTCAAACCAATAATCTCTGTGGATTCGACCCTTACTCACGTAAGGTATTACTTGGACGACCCAGTACACTTGCTGGTTAGTTGAACGAAGTTGATCTTGGGCCAGCTCTATTATCATATTCCATAAAGAGATACAACTTCGTCCACCAGCACGCGTGCATGAGGTTGGGCTAGAGGCATAGAGTTGGCCCAAAGCAGGCCTAACTCTCTGGAGAATGGCCCGGAAGTTGCGCCATCAGATCGGCGCGCACGCGGCATGTGCGCGTCCGCGCGCAGTGAGAAGAATTGGAGATCCACGCGTGAGCGTGCAATGCGCTCTGACGTGCATGGCAGAAGGGGTATGGGCGCGTGCGCGTACAGTGCGCGCACGCGTGCTATAATTTGGGCCTGAGGCTTAAGGCTAGCCCAGAGCCAGCTCAACTCTCTGTGGTTTGGCTCACTCATTTGCAGCAGCGAATCGGCGCGGACGCGGCATGTGCGCGTCCGCGTGGAAGCCCATGTTCTTAGGAACGGTGCGCACGCACGTTGTGCGCGTCCGCGTGGATCGAGTTGGGTTTGGGGCATGATATTCGCCCAAGGGAGGCCCAACTCTCTGATGTTTGGCTCGTGGTGCATCCTCACAAGGACGCTTGCGCGTACATGGTGCGCTCGCGTCCATCCCCATGTTTTTTTTTTCAGAAAACAAATTCCTGGTGCTCCCCTTAGTGTTCACAACTCTTATTCACTTCAACCATCATACAATTCACAAAAATGCAATTTTGGTATTATTCATCTACTCCTAAACACAACATGTATATGACTAAGCTAACAATTAAATTGTACAAACAATTTTGTATGAAACATCTACCTACAATGGTAACTCAAATCACTTATTAAATGAATGTAAAAGATTGGAAAGAGTTTACCATGGTGGGGTGTCTCCCACCTAGCACTTTTAGTTTAAGTCCTTAAGTTGGACATTTGAGAAGCTCTTTGTCATGGTGGCTTATGTTTGTACTCATCCTTGAATCTCCAAGGGTTCATGCTCCTCAATTGGTTGACAGAATTTCCAACCATTTTTATTAAGCTTGGATAGATTTCTACCCAAAATATGAGTCCCCATATTTGATCTTCACATAGCGAACCGGGATCCCATATCTTATTCTCGCATCCATCCGTTAGTTGAATTTCATGATTTTGTCGGATGGGTGGGTGGCATAAATGTGGTGGACACATAGAATTCTCTTTATTCCAACAATGCTTCCTTCTAGATCCATATAAGGTTATCTTTGTCCCAACATCATCCCTATACCTTGAGGTCTTGACCTTAATGAGCTTAATACCGACTTTCCAACCACTACACAACTCATTCTTACTTTTAATTCCACAAAGAGTTCGAAGTTGACCATCATTTTCAATCAAACCATATTCAAGTGAGAGATTAAAGCTAAGAGATAGAGATTTTACCCACTTAAATGTTGTGTTGGATGGTGACTTGGGAAGGAAGGCTTCCCCACACTTAGACAGTGCAAGATCTACCTCTTTGTGCTCCTCTTTAGTTATTTCCACCTCTTCACAAACTTCTTCAATTTCAGCCTTTTCTCTTTCGTTACATGGCTTGGTGTTGACATATTGTTTGATGGGAGGTGATTCAACTTTGGATAGGAATTCATCGATGAATGAATTCATCTCTTGATCAACCTCTTCATATTCTTCAATTTCAATATATACCATGCCATTGTCGTCATCCTTGGGAGGTTGTGCATATTCTTTTATAGTTTCAACTTCATGTCCAATGGGAGAGGATTCCATTGTGGAGAGAAATTCATCCATGATTGAATCCATCTCTTGATAGGCTTCTTCCAAGTCTTCAATGATATGCCTTGGAGGTTGCGCACCCTCTTCAACATCAATATCAAGCTTCTTGGAAAAGTGCTCCGTAATGTTACATTCCCATGGACTTTCAACATCCCCTAGATCTTCAACCACTTCTTCCTTTTCTTCAATGATCATCGGCTCCTCCAGTTGTTCCAACACAAAATAGCATCCCTCATTTTCCACCGGGTTTTCCAATTTCTCCTTCATGCTTTGCTCTTCAATTGATTCTCCATATGTGGTCACAGAGATACCTTGAGCATTCAAACATCGGTAGGCTAAGGTGGACACTACCTTGGTCAAGTTGGTCACAAACTCAAGTGTATCCCGCTTTATGGCTTCTTGTCCTTGAAGTAACAAAGTGAGAGAATTGTTTGTTGGTGCTTGTGGTGGATAGGAAGGTTCATTTTGGGGAGAGGTTTCATAATAGGAAGGTGGTTCCTCTTGGTAGGGTTGTGGAGATTGTGTGTATTGAGGTGGTTCTTGGTAGTAATCTAAATGGGGTTGTGGTGGTTCTAAAGGTTCTTGCTCAAAATGGTCATAAAAATATGATATGGATGGTTGGTCATATGATGGATATGGATCATAGGAAGGTGCTAGGTATGGAGAGGCTTGTGAGAATGGTTGCGGCTCATGTTGAGGATGAGATCCATAGGCATATGGTGGTGGTTCTTGAAAGTCACAAGGTGATTCACCATAGCTATTAGATTGATATGTACCATAGGATGGCTCTTCTTCATAGTGCATTGGTGGAGGTTGTTGCCATGAAGATTGATCATATGCATATGGCTCCTCCCACCTTTGGTTGTCCCATCCTTGATACACATCTTCATTGAAGCTCTCATTACCTACAACATAATTAGAGCCAAACTCATAGCCAAAGTGAGAATTCATGGTGGAAAGGGAAAATAAAATTCTACACTAGCAAACAAGGCAAAAAGCAAGATATTTACACTATTCACATATATACAATAACCAATAACATAACGCCATTGCAATTCCCCGGCAACGGCGCCATTTTGACGATTTGGATTTTTGATGGTATAGAATTTCACAAATGAATTCTCGTTGTAAAGTATAGTTTCTAAACCAAACAATAATCCTTTCGTACAAAAAGTTGTTTGTCACTAGTACAAACCCCTAGAATTTATAAACCGAAGTATTGGACCTCGGGTCGTTCTCCCTAGGATTACAATGAAGTGTCTTGTTATTGGTTGTGAGTTATTTTGGGGTTTTTGATAAGAAGCATGAAAAGTAAATGGCAAGAAAGTAAATTAACAACTATAAAAGCTCTTGGCAAGATATGAGAACTAGTAGTCCTATCCTAGTTATCCTTCTCAATTGTGATAACAAATTATCCATTACTCCCACTTAGTTAACCTCTAACCATGGAGGAAAGTCAAGTGGATGAATTGACTTGAGCCACAAGTCCTAGCCAACTCCCAAGGAAAGACTAGCTTTAGTGCACTCCAAACCAATTAGCAATCTCTCCAATTATCAATCAACAAAGGAATTAGATAACTCAAGAGTCACTAATTACTCTACCTAGGCCAAGAGGGACAAAATCTACACTAAAATCCAACCAAGCATTTCATCAAACACTTGGAAGGCATAAAAGAAAAGCATAGTAAATCAACAACAAGAACAAAATCTAACAACAATTATTGAAAAGAATTAATCAACAACAATCAAGGAAATCACAATTATCATGAATTACCTCAAATTGCATTATTGAAATGAAACTAAAGAACAACAATCTATCCAAAACAAATGAAGAATTACAATCATGAAATCACATAACTAGAGAGAGAGAGATGAGAGGATTGAGAATTAATAGAGGGAAATTGAATCAAAACATGAATTAAATCTAGATCTAAGAAGAAAGATTAACCTAAACCTAATCCTAATCCTAATTCTAGAGAGAAGTGAGAGCTTCTCTCTCTAGAAAACTAAACTAAAACTAATCCTAATGAGTGTGTGTGTGTCTAATGTGTGAATTGAATTTCAATCCCCTTCAATCCTTGGCCCTTATATGCATTTTGGCGCCAAAGTTGGTTGCTGAAACCTCTCCAAATCGCCAGGCACGTGCTACATAAATAAGGTCATGTGCCATCATCGGCGCGTGCGCGCATGGTACGCGTGCGCGTCCTTGGCCTGTTTCGCAATGTGCGCGCGAGCGCCTTGTGCGCGTGCGCGTGCATGACCTGGATCAACTCTTTGGCTTTTTGTGCTTCTCTCCACTTGCATGCTTCCTTCCTTGCTTCCCTTGATCCATGTCTAGCCTATTTCAACCTGAGATTACTAGCAAACACATCAAGGCATCTTATGGAATCAAAGAGAAATTAGAATTCATTAAAATAAGGCTTAAAAAGCATGTTTTTACACTTAAGCACAAATATGGGAGAGATAACAAAACCATGCTAATTCATAGGCTAAATGTGACAAAAGGTCATCAAAATACTCTAAATTCAATACAAGATAGACCCTCAAATTGGGGTTTGTCACAGCCGTCCCATTGATATGCTTCAATATTGTCCGGTTTCACCACGTAGATCGGGTGAAACGGCAGTTCAATGGAGAGCAACAGGTGCCAGGAACTCCTGTGAATCTTGATAGATATGAATGGTGTATTACTTTTCGATACTTATATGAGTTTAGATGTTTGTTATTCTGATAGTGATAGTACTTTATACACTTCCTATGTTTAATGATAGGTACCTGACCACCATGATCCTCCCATAAATGTCGATCGAACATCAGTCGCACATGCTTATCCCCTTGAAGTCGGAATAGTCGATACCGGAAGACTCTGTTACCCATGGGTGCCAGCAACCTATACGCCACCCTTCTAATCTCCCTCACTTTTGTACCACCGAACTTGTTCAATATCAAACTCTTCAAATATGACAACGTATTCACACACTAAGTGCGAAACAATATCGGATCCTCACACTTAAATGTCACCCTGTTGTCGCCATTTTTCATAAGACAATTGGGATAAACAAGCACAACTATGTGTGGACTGTTACTAGCCATTGATGCCTTGTTTTTGTAAGAAAAACGAAACAGAAAAAAGATAGAAAATATTTGTAGAGAATACCAAGAGTTAAACATCCTTTTATAGCTACTGCCAATTTGTCTTCCCCTATCTCGTTTGCAGTATAAATGAGATAATATTTTATGTATCTCATTTACAATGTAAACGATATATATGTATCTCGTTTACACTATAAATGAGATAAGACCCATCAGTATGACACGTGTATATCTTATTTACAGTGTAAACAAGATACATGAAATATCGTCTCGTTTACACTGTAAACGAGATAAGAAGAAAGAATTTAAATCGATAAATATTTTTTAAATTATTTATTTTATTTATTAAAAAACTCCCTGAAGACATCTTTATATAGAAATATTATCATAAACAGTTAGATGATTTAATATATTTAACTACATTATCTAATGATTTATAATATTTTTATATAAAGATATCATCATTAAAATAACAAAATAAAATTCAGTTATTAATAACAAATTATAACAATTAATGCCATTGAAAAGAGCTAAATTATTTCACTTTTTAAATTGACCTGCTTTCACCTGAATTGTCCAGACGTATAACAAACTGTTAGATCACTTGGTGTCATTAAGTTAAACTAGACATATAAAATCTACACCTGCAAATACATTTTTAGATCTACATAAGAGATCTTTAATTTCCTAAATTTTAAGGTTAATAAAAATAATTATTTTTAAAAAATATTAGTTCAAGAGATATATTTTAAATATTTAATTTAGTTCTTTCTCAAATTAAATGAATATCAATAGATTATTATATTTGTATCTTCATAAATTTATTTTTTAAATAACATTACTGCATAATCAACAAATAATCGTTTTGGGTCAATATTTAATCAACAAAGTATTTTTATGCTTAGTACTTAATATTCAAAGAATACGGTGTTAGTTAAATTTTAAATTTTAAATTATAAAATTTTAAACTATAAATCTTAATAGTATAAAGTAAAATACTAGTTCAAAGTATTAGTTAATATTAATAAAAAATACTAATCTCCTAATATTTCTATTTTTAAAAGGATAAATTAGTCTTTTGACATTTAAAAAATTTAATTCTAACAAATAATCCATAAAAAATAGAATGACAGGCATAACTTTTTTTTAACAGGACAAATTTTACTAATCTTTCATGTACACATCGTCTTTCTCTATTTTAAGGGTCATTTTATTTAAAATAATTTTTTCAAATGTCAAAATGATAATTTATCCAATTAAAAAATAAATAAGATAAAGATACAAATATAATCCACTAATATATATTAATTTAATTTGAAAAGGATAAAAAAATAAATACTTAAAATATATCTCTTGAACTAATATTTTTCAAAAATGAAAGATTCCACGCGAAAAGAAGAGCAAAATTACAAATAACGTGAATGGATTCTCATATGAAAAGTAAGGGAAGTTATGAAAAGAAACACAAAAGTGACACAAGTAGATTTGTTCATTTTTACTTAGTTGTCTTAATAAACCATAGAGAAAGATGTTAACAATCAAAAGATGCCAAAACTATAATGTACCAACAAAAAATTGACATTTATAAGGCAGCCATTTCACACAAAAAGGTCCAATACATAGAATTGTTAGAAAAACATTCTTTTCTTTTACATTTCAAATCTTTTGCATAAGATATATAGTGGACATGCAATAATGTTTCCATCAATAAAAATAACTCAAATAAGCCAATACTAAAATTTACCAATAAATATATCAATATATGGACATATATCGGTGTGTATGATTTACATTTATACTTGTTATTTTTAATATTTTCAATTTTCAAAATTTTGTAATAGGAAAAAAAAAATAAATGGTGAAAATAGGAAATTAAACAAAATTTTATTTTTTTCCATAAAATTCTAAAAATAAAAATTATTTAAAATTACAACCAAAGATATACTAAACTTTCTATATTTAATTTTACATAAAATCAAGTTAAAAGTACTATCACATCAACATAAAGCGTACGTCACTGGCTGGTGGCTGCAATATAGAAAACCAATTTAAGAGTAGCAACTAGCCTAAACTAAAATGTATATCCCCAAAACCAAAATTTTGTTAACAATAATTAAGATATTCGGTTTGTGGTTCTTTTTCATATTATAAACTAATAATTTTGTCGAACCATGAAACTCCAAACTTCTTGTGTGTTTTCATTCTGTTTATGTATTTATAACTAGATGAAAATTTTCACAAAATGGGGAATATCCTATTTTTGTAAGCGTTTACACTCTGTTAATAATTTTTCTGAAGAGACCTGGTATAGTTAATAATAAGTAAAAAGAAAATATAGAACCAGCATTTTTTGCTTTAAAATTACTATAAAAAATGAAAATATTAGTAATAAAAAGAATTAGTTAAAAACAACCAAAATTTATAAAAAATAAATAAGATAAATTTAAACTATTTTTTTATTTTTTGATTTTTTAATATTACTGATAATTAAAAAAATGTGTCTAAATTAATGATGACCACCATTTTAAATTCAATGAACCACTATCATCTATTCTTGAGAAAAAATCTAGAAAAATGTAGCATTATTGCTCTAAGAAAAATATCTTCATATTTAATCACTCAACTTACAGGTTTCAACTTTTTTGGGCAGTAATAATGTTTATTTCTTTTAAGCTGTATAAATTAAATCTATCAACAATCAAGCATGATTACATTATATTACATATATCCTATGGCCAATTTTCCTTTTCTCGGAAAAAGAGTTTTATAGTTAAAAAAAGGTGGGCACAAGAAATCAATACAATAATTTAATATGAAATTATGATGTTATGATATATCAATCATTGATTTATTAAGATTTAATTACTCTTTTTTATCCTTATAATTTGACCAATTTATTTTTAATAATTACATTCTTATATAGTTCAAAAATTTATTACACCTTTTTTATTAGATAAAAAAATTTAACTGATTCCACATATATAATAGTCAATCTTTTAAAAAACTATAATAATCTTATAATGTTTTCTTTTAGAATATATATACTACATTAAACAGAAAAACTATTAGTAAATATATTTAACTAAAATTTTTTAACTAATACAAAGATTCAATTAAAAAAAATTTTAAACGATAAAAATCTAATTGAAGATTTGGTGAATTTATAAATAGAGTAATTAAATCCATTAATTAATTTATCTAACAGCTTGTTTAGTCTGCATTAAAAATTTTAGTAGCTAGCAATTGGTGTACACAACATGCACATGAACATGAACATGCAGAAAGTAGTTGATCATTGAGGAAACAAATGAAGTACTTCTCCCAACTCAAATCCATGACTTGCTAACTCTTAGTGTTGGATTTGATGGCTACTTTATCATCACATTCAAGTACTTATTGATAGATTACCCTTCCTTTTCTCATCATCACACTCTCAAACCCCATTCATTCTCATTTCTTATATATTAACACTTTCTTTCCTCTTTCTCTCTTCACAACCCTCATTTCTTATATATGAACTCATCAACCTCCATGGCTGCAGCTTCCACTGCTGGTTCTCACTCCCGGAAAGGGCTCGGATTCATGCACTATGATGACTCAGATGAGGTAGAGTCATCTTATAATTCTTATAGAGTTCAACTTCTATACACTATACACTGTAAAATACTTTTGTATATACTTATTAATATATTTAAGCAAGGGCTGTTATATAAATAAAAAAAATATCATAGATTCTTGGTGTGTATCCGAGAATTTGAATTTAGAGTGAGATTGCATAGAAATTCAACTCTTTGTTATGAAATTATTTCTAAGCTTTGGGGACAAATAGTATCATGACATGCTATCAAAATTTTTATGACCAAAATGTCTAAAGTTTGATCCATGTTGATCTGTGTTGATCCAAAAAAAAAAGAAAAATTTCAAACATAAGACAAATAAAAAGAGAAAGAAGGTGTAAAGTTCAGACAAACCATTTATGTGTCTCCTTCTACCAGTTTAAAAGTTTGAAAAAAAATGAGTTTTTGATATGATTTCGTGACGTACTAGTTATCAAATAAAATTAATTTTCAAGATTTTAGTCTAATATTGAATGAATATGAATGATTTAGAATTCACTATAAGTCTATAACCATGTCTTGAACCAAAGTTTGATTAAAAGAAAAAATCAAAGGTTTAAGCAGCTTGATTATGAATAGTATTTATATTTAGCATTCAAAATGAGGCCAAGGCTTTTTGTGTCTTTGTAGGAAAATGCAGACTACAATCAGCAACAGTGGCAGCACAATGTTGAAGCTTTCTCTTTAGCTGGAAGTGGTAAGCAATAAGCATGTTCTTCTATTGGTTTTACCCCCTTTCCCTTCTGGGATGCTTTCTGATCTTCAATTTTTTGCAAAATTTTCTGAGTTATTTTATTGTTCTGCAGTTGCTAGTAAGGATTCTGAAGTAGAAATTGGATTCTTAAGAAATACAGAGAAACACATAGAAAGAAAAGAAAAGAAAGGACTAATAAGCAATGATCAAGAAGATGAAGATTACATGTAAGTATTCTCTCAAATTCTCCATCAATGAATTGAATCACTCATAAACATATATGAGAATGCTTTTTCCTTCTTTAGATTCCAAACATTATAGCAAAAGAAACTAAAGAGCCATCTAATTGGTTTCAGCTTTTAGGATTTCGCGCTTTTTACTTCATAAAATCATATGACAATAGATAACAGGAATAACTAGAATAAGAACAAGAAATGAAAAGAGAAATCAATTAAGACTTAAACATCTCACCACAATTTAAACTTGCCATTTTGGTACCCTGCAGTTTGGCTGAAGCAAGGCAACCATTGTGGCGAAAAGTACCGGTACCTTCAAGCCTAATCAATCCATACCGGATAGTCATTGTCATGCGCCTCGTCGTGCTGGCATTCTTTTTTCGCTTCCGGATCCTGAATCCAGTCCATGATGCATTTCCACTCTGGTTGGTCTCAGTAATTTGTGAAATATGGCTAGCATTGTCCTGGCTAGTTGATCAGCTACCAAAATGGTTCCCCATCACACGCGAAACCAGCCTCGAGCGCTTGTCCTTGCGCTTCGAGCAAGAAGGCAGGCAAAACAAACTAGCCCCTGTTGATGTTTTTGTGACAACTGCGGACCCTTTTAAAGAACCACCAATCATAACAGCAAACACTGTCTTATCAGTACTTTCTGTTGATTATCCAGTAGAAAAGGTTAACTGCTATGTCTCGGACGACAGTGCTTCAATGCTTCTCTATGATACTTTGTATGAAACTTCAGAGTTTGCAAGAATTTGGATCCCTTTTGTGAATAAGTACAGCATTGAGCCAAGAGCACCTGAATTCTATTTCTCTCAGAAGGTTGATTACTTGAAAGACAAGGTTCATCCTACATTTGTAAGGGACCGCAGGGCGATGAAGGTGAAAGAACAATATAGAAAGCCATGAATGTTTCTTTTTGTTCTAATGTGGTTTAGAATTCATGTTGGACTAATGGATTCTTTGATTGCAGAGAGAGTATGAAGAGTTTAAGGTGAGAATCAATGTGTTGATTTCAAAGGCTCAGAAGAAACCAGAAGAGGGTTGGGTGATGAAAGATGGAACACCTTGGCCTGGGAACAACACTGAAGATCATCCAGGGATGATTCAGGTTTGGAAGAAAATCTCATTCTCTTTGTTGTTTCTTGTTTGATATTTATTCATTTCCAGTTTTCTTCATTGGTGAGTGTAAAAATCTATCAATATTTAAGTGTGTTTGGTTCTGTTTTTGTAAAATTAATTCTACATAGAACTAAACTTTAGAATTGGTTTTGAAGTAAAGTGGTTTGTGTTTGATGATTCCTCTAAAAGTGTTCCTCGTAGAAAATAAAATTTTTTCACTTCTCTTGCAATAAATAGTCTTAAATTATAAACTTTATTTGAAACTCAAAATAATTTCAACAAATCAAGAACTAGAAGTTACATGGACTTGCCTTTGCAGGTGTGTTTGGGAAGTGCTGGTACACTGGACATGGATGGCAAACAACTGCCACGGCTTGTGTATGTTTCGAGGGAGAAGCGCCCCGGCTATCGACACCACGAGAAAGCTGGTGCTATGAATGCTTTGGTAATTAAGTAGCTACAACTTTATGAATACAGTGCGAGTAAACCACCAATTTTGGGCTTAATTGGCAGCATTTTAATCTTTCAAGGACTAAATTGATAGTTTATTCAGAATTCCTGTTTATACTATCATATTGAAAACTTGTTTGTAACTGTTGCATTGTTGTGTTTCCTCTTAAGGTTCGAGTTTCTGCTGTTCTTAGCAATGCTCCTTTCGTGTTGAACTTGGATTGTGACCAGTATATCAATAATAGCAAGACTATAAGGGAGGCTATGTGCTTCTTAATGGATCCTCAGCTTGGAAAGAGGATTTGTTTTGTCCAATTTCCAAAAAGGTTCGATGGCATCGATAACAACGATCGATATGCTAATCGCAATACCGTGTTCTATGATGTAAGGAAATTCTTCTAAAGTCCTCCCTCTTTCAGTTTCAAAGTAACAACCAAAAAACAAAAGAACACATTAATATATCTTTGCAGAGTAAACTAAGGGTGCTATTAGGGAAAAAAGAACTAATGGATTTTATCTTGATATTAGAAAGTTATTAAAAAATTTCACTCTTATTTATGCTTGACAGATATAATATAGTACTATAACAGATTAGAACAAATTGCAACTACAATAACATTTTTCCTTGAATATTGTATTGATCATAGATCGTGATGAAAGGACTTGATGGGATTCAAGGCCCAGTGTATGTTGGCACTGGTTGTGTTTTCAATAGGCAGGCAATATATGGAAATAAACCGCCATCTGATAAAAAGCCGAAGACAAGCCAGTCTTCATGCTGCTGCTGCTGCTGTTCAGGTGATGATTCTGGGTCCACATTTGATCTTGAAGAGATTGATGAAGGACTTGAAGGGTTTGAAGAGAAAGAGGAAACATCCTTCATTTCAATGAAAAACTTTGAGAAGCAATATGGAATGTCACCAGTTTTGATTGCTTCTGTTTTGATGGAAGATGGTGGACTTCCAAAAGTGACCAATACACAGTTGCTGATTAAGGAAGCAATTCATGTTATTAGCTGTGGTTATGAAGAGAAAACTGAATGGGGCAAAGAGGTAATAATATAAGTTAATTAGAAAGAACTACTTAGTATTTATTTCTTGGGTTGAGCAGATGAAAATACTTAAAATAGAAATTCTCCCTATGATTGATAAGGAATGAAGTAATCTTTTCACTTTTTCATTTATTGCATCGCAGATTGGGTGGCTTTATGGCTCAGTGACAGAAGATATCTTAACAGGATTTAACATGCATTGTAGAGGGTGGAAATCAGTGTACTGCACGCCAAAGAGAGATGCTTTTAAGGGATCTGCTCCTATAAATCTATCTGATAGATTACACCAAGTTCTGAAATGGGCTCTTGGTTCAACTGAGATTTTCTTTAGTGGCTATTGCCCATTGTGGTATGGTTATACTGGTAAACTAAAATTGCTACAGAGGTTGGCTTACACTAATACTATAGTTTATCCTTTCACTTCCATCCCTCTCTTGGTGTACTGCACGATTCCGGCCGTCTGTCTTCTGACTGGAAAATTCATCGTCCCCGCGGTTAGTTCATTGTTATTAGCTTACTACATTTAAATAACTTGCATAGTGTTCTTTGTTATATATATTAGAATGTGGCAACTCTTTTAGGCTCTAATTCTCTATTACTTTCAAAGGATGTAAAATAGAGAAACCAATGCTAGGTGAATGTTGATAAATGATAACTAATAGTGCAAAAGAGTTTTATTAATTACATACAAACCAATTAAATTCAGCTATATTGCTATAAGAATCCTGTCTTCTAACCTAAGCTTTGTTTAATGCAGTTAACAAATGTTGCTAGCATTTGGCTAATGGCTCTGTTCACCTCCATGATCTTAACGTGCGTGCTAGAGCTCCGGTGGAGTGGGGTAAACATTCAGGACTGGTGGCGCAACGAGCAATTCTGGGTGATCGGCAGCGTCTCCTCGCACCTCTTTGCCGTGTTCCAAGGTCTCCTCAAAGTTGGTGGAGTACACTCTAACTTCACAATCAGAGCAAAATCCACAGATAACAACAGTGTATCCAATCAACTCTATCTCTTCAAATGGACAACTCTTATGATACCACCAACAAGTCTTGTGATCTTGAACATGGTTGGGATTGTGGCCGGAATATCTGATGCCATTAACAATGGATATAACTCATGGGGACCTTTGTTTGGGAAGCTTTTCTTTTCTTTTTGGGTCATTATTCATCTATATCCTTTCCTTAAAGGTCTAATGGGAAGGCAGAACAGAACACCTACCATTGTTGTCCTCTGGTCAATACTTTTTGCATTGGTTTTCTCAATGATTTGGGTGAGAATTGATGTGTTCTTGCCCAAGAAAACAGGTCCAGTTCTAGTACAGTGTGGGTTAGAATGCTAAGGTAATGGTGGAGATAAAATCAGGGTTATGTTCTATTTCTTCCCATTTCCTTATTCTTTTTTTGCTGGAGAATACTGCTTTCAGGAGTCTTTGTGAGTTCTGGTTTTGAAGGAAACGGAAGGGAATGGAAAGGCTTGAAGAGTTTCACTTTACTGAACAATTCATTCACTTCCTATCCTTTCTCTTCAAAATCTCAACTCATAAACACACTTACACACCCTTCTTAAGAGAACACCTATAGTTATGTGGTCTCAAAAGATAAAAAGAATATTAGTTCTGTACTTGTGGTATCTGTGCAATATATTATGCTGTATATGATTATCACTTATCTTCTATTATTATTTTATCTTTTTAATTTTATTTTGTTACCATCTATTTAATTTTACACATTGATTACATACTTGAACCTTAATACCTTAATGATATCTTGAGTTAAAAAACTTCACAAAAGATTTCTTGTTATCACTGAAAATAACCACAGAAAATATCTTCAATATGACATTTATTTCAACAATATCAAGCTATCTTTCTATGCAACTTGATCCAATAAGCAAGATCATGCTGACGAGAAGATATCATAGATTGAAAATAGAAAGAAGATTTGCTATCACTTATCAGCTACACTTGTAATATCCTTTGGGTAAAATTATTCAATGGATGCATAATAGTTCTAAGGAACCATTGGCTCAAGAAATGTTGTGCCCCCATGAGTCAATTATAAGTTTGTAATTAATTAAAATGTGTAATTTCCACGTAAATTTTTTTCTCTCAATTGGTTTTCTACACCACCACTTTGTCTTGAATAATGTTAGGATATGTGAGGTGTAATGACAAAATTAAGTGTTACCATGGAGATTGAAGGAGAGAGAAACTTTTATCTGATTTCTAATTCAGTAATAATTAGATTCTTTCTATAATAAAGTATTTAGCATTAAATAATTCCCATGAAGGGATGAAAAATAACTGAAGACACAATGTAGATATAAGATATATGATTGTATTAATTATTTACCCAAACTGCAAATTGAAGAAGTAAACATCACACACTGAATCATTCATAAGAATAAAAAAATTGAATTCCTACACAATTCACACCCCCAAAAACGACACAAACCAGTGCATGCATGTCTCTTAGAAACACCCTAGGCTTCACCAGCAGCAGCACCTCTGTTCAAAGCTTTCTCTAACCTTGTCTCAAATGGAGTTGAGTGCCAATTCACTTTCTTATCCTGAACACAGCCAGTGAAATCCAACATCAGAATTCAAGCTCACAAAGTTCCTACTTTGTTGCGAAAAATTCACATTTCAATTCATCGTTACCTCTCTATACTTGCTTGTTGTGTTGGGAATCCCTTTGAAGGATGATGCTGTGCTGGCTTCTTCGGCAAAATTCCAGTAGGTCCCAACAGTGCCTATGATAGGCATCTCATCAGGACTCCTACTAGGTGACTTCCTTGGTGACGAAGTAGCTGAAAATTGCTTGATCTCTTCCAACGTCAATGCACCTAAAATAGGCCTATCATCATGGCTAATTACAGAATTTGAACCTTGCGAGACTGTGCTTCTTTCAGGAGTTGTAACTGAATTCAAGGCCACTGAGCTACCCTTGTTCATAGGTGTACTCGTTTCTGACGAAGTAGCCAACCAATTTGAGAGGCTAGCATCAACTGAAATTTCCTGGCTCAGCTTCTTTGGTGAGTCAGTTTTCGAATTCAAGTGGAAAGAAACTTCCTTAACATTTTCATCAACTGAAATTTCCTGGCTCAGCTGCTTTCGTGAGTCAGTTTTCGAATCCAAGTGGAAAGAAATTTCCTTAACACTTTGTTCCGCAGCTGCAATAGCAATCCTTGGAGATTCATGATTGGGAGAAACATAATTCTCTTTCTGAGGCTTCAATGGTGATGATACTGTTCTCTTGGCCTTGACTGATTTCCACTGAGTGAGATTCTCCACAGGGTTTAACACAGGATGAACATAAGCACTTCTATCTCTAGCATTGGGATTAACCCCAAATGGCTTCAAATCACTTTCACAATTTTGGATTGTACTCTCTATAACCCCTTCAGTAACCACATGATCAACATCGATTTTCACCCTATCTTCTTCAAACTCTTCAACCATTTCATCACATTCTTCATCTTCATCACTGAGATCACTAACTCCATAATCCATTTCTTCTTCGTCTTCATCATCGCT
>NC_029773.3:17145228-17147841 GCF_000817695.3 Arachis duranensis | reverse complement strand
TATTATTGAATTTTATATTTTTAGTTTAATTTATAAATTATTTTAATTTTTTAATTAAATTTTTATAATGACAAAAATATTTAAATTATCAAAATATTTTGTTTTCAGATTGAAAAAGTATAAGTAGACAATGAGAATACTAAACAATGTGAACAATGGATATATCAGATGTTCAATTCAATAGGTATACAGATGGTTATTCTAATGTTAAAGTTTAGAAAGTAATTTAAAAGTAGAGTGTTTTTTTATTTTATTGGATCAATTCTAAAATTCATTGTTCACATTGTTTACAAAAGTCATTCTCTACCTAGAAAAACCGTTTTAAATCAGAGATACCCTTTGAGTAATTAATAAAACTCTAAACGTGACATTCTCTTGTTTTATATAATGACAAAATAATCCTCTCCCATGTCCTTTTGTCTTTCTTTCTCCCTCCAAAACCCTAATATTCCCAAAAGTTCACATTCGACTACAATAACAACACCACCACCATCGCCGCTACCACAGCAGCTGCAGTCAACAACGAAAACATGTTAGCCTCCACCACCACAAACAGCAGCCCCAAGATACACGAGTGTTTCACGTGTCATAAGTCTTTCATTACCGGTCAGGAATTGGATGGCCACAACCCATAAGTGTTGCCATTACAAAGCTGGCAACAACCACAACAATAACAGCGTCGTAGCGCATTTTGCCTTCGAGGAGTCTGTAGCTGAGGGTTCCCTCGTGGACAAATTCTTGAGGGGTGACAATGGATTTTGGAAATATGCATAATCGGCCAGCCCTTCATTGTAAATATTGTTCAGGAGAGAATTTCATGGAAGTTGATATTGATATAAGATCTTCCATGGTTAACAGTGCTGGAGTCCACTTGGTATTCGGTTACATCCCGAGCTTGATAGTTGACTTGGCTTTTCTTATTGAGAGCCAAGAGAAATCGGAATATCCAGAGAAGATTTTAGGCCCTTTCCCACATTCTTTATCTAGGTGTTCCGCATCAAGATGGTGCTGCTACTGCTACTAATTCTCAAGAAGCTAAAGTCACTTATGGCAAAGATAACCCAAATAACTTGACAAAATGGTGAGTTAATGTAAAAAGCATGAATTTGACAATGTGGCTACATACGAGTCAATCCTCATAGTAGTTCCTGAGATTCATGTGATTGCCCAATGTAGTTATCAAGATCCCAATTTTTTCATTGTAGTCCTTCAGATAGAGCTCCAATCACTCATAGTGGTCTCTGGACATATTTCTGGTGATGAGTTATCACCAAAGCGCTTACGTGACATTGTTTTGCCACGCTGGATGACTCCAACGGCTAGCTGAGCTGGCTCATTTCTAATTTATACCCACATTGGTCTCTCCCACTATATTTAACCCTAAATTCTCAAATTTTGATAAACAACTACAAACAACTCAGTTATATTTGAAATTCTACAGTTACCTAAAGAATCAATCATAATCCATTAACTAAACTAAAGAAAAGAGGCACAATATAATGAAAAAATAAGCAACCTTGGCACCTTTTCACATTGGCACCTGAACCGGGTCTCAGGTGCTTAAAAGTCGACGATATTGTAGCCTGAAAAAGAAGTAAAGCTCATATTTTCATTAACTAAAGAAAGAAAAATCAGAAGTTTAATTAGACAATTTTTATGGCAAGGCATTATTAGTACCTGAATCTCTAGTGCCAAATTGTGGCCTCTGAAAGAAAATGCTACGATTCCAAGAGTATTCAAGACAAGAAACAAAGATGTAAAAGATGATGACGATGACAAAGGTTCATAAGAGATGGAGGGTGGCCTTTATTGGCTCACAGATAGAACCCAAACCATGGTGGAGTAAGTGATTGCTGTCACAGCACCTATGAGTGAGAGCCCTGCAATTGAATTGAGGTTTGGAAGCTGAGACAGGACAATGGATAGAGAAGTAAAAACCAGGTACCACTCCACTGTGGTTAAAGAATTTGAGGTACACGTTAGACCGTAAACTATTTGGAAGAAGACTTTCATGGTTCCCCTCCTATAAGGATCAATGCAGTTGCAATTCCTACTGATAAATAAACAGCTGGAAAGAGAGCAAGGCACACCCCTAATCTTTCACCCTGAAAAAGCAAGGTTGAAATCTTTTCAAATCATGCAATGATAGTTTTAGGACTCTTATATGTGTATGAATCTTCAATTAACTTGGTTTGAGTACCCAACATAGTTTTTGAGGATCAATTATATGTAAAGCATTCTTGCATTGTTAATTATGCAACTTTACATAACAATGTGATATAATAAATAAAATATATCAAATAAACTCATTAAATGCTGATTGAGTAAGCTCCACATATCCGTTGTACCTTTTCCCAGAAACAGCTTCATGCAGCTGAACCCAAAGCCATAAAGTGTATAGCTGCCAACAATATGCTATGGTTAAAGAAAGGATTTTCCAAACTATCCACGAAAATCTCAGCTAAAGGCTTAATCCAAATCAAAGCAGTAAATATAACAAACAGTTGGTTTGCATAAAGGATGGTGCGACCAAACTATCCACAAGTGATCATGGACAAATTGCAACGAACCTGTTAAGTTCCAAGCCAAAAGGAGCATGCAATTCTAGCAGCA
>NC_029773.3:17108158-17145192 GCF_000817695.3 Arachis duranensis | reverse complement strand
AACAACACCAATGAAAGGAATCCCATGAATGCAGCAAGGAGAACCTTCCAAAACCCATCAAGACCAGCAAAATGAAAGTGAGCATGGTCGAGCCTGAGCCTGAAAATCTAGGCATTCTTCTCGTCGAAATTGAGTTTGTCCTTACTCTTGGAGCACTTTCTGAAGTCGGGAGCAAGACCTTTGGGAGTGCTAGGACGGCAAATGGCAGCACAAAGGCCGTTGGAGGTGGAGGGTTGGGTATCAGGGTGGATGTAGGTTTGGAGAGCGTAGAGGAAGAGAATTGAAAGCCTGAAGAATACGATGAAGAACGCAAGGAAGAAGGAGAGTGAAGCGTGCAGGAGTGGGCTTTGTACAATAACACCAACTGCGAGGGACCAATGTTAGTATAATGGGAAATTAGCCAGCTCAGCTACAGCGTGGCAAAACAACGCCACGTAAGCGTTCTGGTGATGACTCATCACCAAAAATATGTCCAGGAACCATTATGAGTACTCGAAGTTCTATTTGGAGGACTATAGTAAAAAAATCGGGATCATGAGAACTACATTAAATAATCACGCAAATCTCAAAGACTATTATAGGAAGTTATTCTGTGATCATGTTATTCATCGATCTCTTTTTACCATTTGTTATAGTTTTATATTTCATGAAAATTGGCCAATCATGTTTCATGCATGATATATGACTACCTATAGTTCACATATTTTATACTCTGATGATATAAGTGCGCTTTTTAGCAATTCATATATGAAAGATTGAAAGTTATGGTGGCAATATTATGTATTTTCACACCCTTGTTTTGGCCACTTTACATTCTATCTTTTTCTATAAATTGGTTTAGATGGTCTCACACCTCACTCAAATAATTTAACTACTCTTAATACTATTTGCACTGTTCCAAATCTTTTTTATAGTTGAACATCCATTTTCTATCACTTATTCAATGGCTTTTTCTTATCATTTGCTCAAAGATTTTGATATTGCAGCAGAACACCAATCATAGCAGATCAAGATCAGAGTCATTAAATCTTGGTCCATTTCCATTACTAAAGATAGATTTAGAAAGCCAATGTTTGAAATGATTGTCATGGATCAACAGGTAACAACCAATAGTTTATATTTATATTTTGGATTCCTAATGCCTGTTTTATTTTGAATCCAATGCTCTATTAAAAATTTTCATAGGAGAATTTTTGAAGATGAAATCATTGACGGAGAGTTATATAGCATTTTGAACTTTTTCTAGCTAAAAATGATATAAAAAAAAATTATAAGCCTACTTTTTTTGGTGACTTAAGCCTACTATACATGAACTTCACATTTATTTTAAGCGAAAACTCAACTAAGATGGCTCAGGATTCGGTGGTCCCAAAATCTTTGGACCACTTAATGGTCTCATTAAAAAATATGTTTTTAGAGTTTTTTTAACAATTGCTACATAGTCCTTGAACTAATTTTAATTGTAAATTAACCCCATATATTTTATTTAATTATAAAAAATATTTTTTATTTTATAAATTATTATTTTATTAATTATCTATTATATTTATTAACAATCAAATACAAAAACAACAACCAATTATATCCTCCATTGATCCTAATAAAGTTTTTGGCCATTCCAATCGATTAAAATATTAAATTTGATCTCGTGACGTTCGTCCATGGCTTCTAAATCGTGTTTCCTTGAAATTCAATCGATTGGTTTGTCAAAACAATCGATTGAATTGTAACTCAATCGATTGAATTACAGTGTATCACAAAACAATCGATTGAAAGTTGTAAGGTATAATGGTTTTCGCTTAAACCAATCGATTGTTTATACTTTCCAATCGAATGAATGCCCAAAAACAATCAATTGTTTTTATTACTCAATCGATTGAATTCACGAAAACAACATGGATTTGCCAAATACAATCGATTGGAAAGTGATGACATTGAAGTTTTAGCCAAATTCAATCGATTGGTAATGTAATCCAATCGATTGGAAGGTGATGAAGTTGAATTTTTTGCCAACTTCAATCTATTGATAATGCTACCCAATCGATTGAAATGTGCCCTGCGCCTATTTCAATCTTGTTATCCTTTTAGAAATTATCTTATTATTCATCTATCTTATCTTTAAAATTCTATCTTCAATTTTTGCTGTTTTATTTTGATGTAGATAAACTAATCTTATCTTTTCCTTAATATTAATGTAAATTTTAAAAAATTGAATAAATTTATATTTATTTTGATTACATTCAAAAGTGAATTATATGTATTCTTATAATCACGAAATATACTTAACTTCTTTTATAATAAGTAAGTTTTTCAATAATTTAATTTATTAAAAAAAATCTCATCTTTTTATTTATCCTACAAAATAAAAATTCATATTAATAGTTTTGAATAAGACAATTAAAATAAAATATAAAAATAAAGCTTGAATAAAAAAATACAAAGTTTTCAATCTAAAAATATAAAATAGTTAAAAAATAAAAAAATTATTTAAATATGATTTTTCAAGACACTCTATAACTTAGATGAATAAATATTATTTTTAAAATGAATCATGATATATTGATACAAAACTTATTGTATGTAAATTTTTTTAGAAATTAATAAACCTCTCTCGTTAATAACAATATTGGAACTTAAATTTGAACGCTAATTAATATTATATATTGTGTAAGTACTTAGAGTATATTAGAAAAGTACGTTAATAATTTGAAGAGAAAAATTATTAGTGTAAATTTATTTTTTTAAAAATTAATCCTTATTGAACTATTCTACTTTTATTCCTTCAAAACATATCTTAATAAAAATATTTGTAACAATAATTTACATCCAATAAGAATATCTTAACGAGCAGTTACATCATTCTGTCATGAGTTAATGCAAAATTTACAGAACGTGAGTACGTGATTGAGTATGTTGTTTTAGATTATAAACATAGGGGTAAAATAGGAAAAAAATAATCGACATCAAACCCTCTGTATTCCTAATATAAATTGTTATAGATAAGTATAGTTTCTTAAAATTTTGGGTGTCCAGGCCACTATTCGCCCCTCTAGGTCCGTCCCTGATTACTAGCTAATTAATTAATAATAAAAAATAATAACATCTATTTACTTTTTAGTATTTCTCAATTTTTGTGAATTAATAAAAGATAAAAAAATATTTTTTCCTTACACAATCAATTTCACGAATAAAGTATCGAAACGAATAATTGCAAAATTAGAGATTCTATTCACTGACCTTGATTTTGTAATCAAAACGATGGTTTATTAATGAAAAACTTGATTGGACCTTTGCTGATTATTGCAACGGTGATTAACGATGAAGAAATAGTGGATATTAAATAGACGGATAAAAAATTAAAAAAAATTGGATATTGAATAGATGGATGTTCCAAAGAAAAACAATTAAATTTTTTATAATAAAAGAAAATGATACACGATTTCAATGGTGGGATTGAATAATTAGTGATGGATTATTCACCAATTTATAATGTTAATATTAAGGAAAAGATAAGATTAGTTTATCTACATCAAAATAAAACAGCAAAAATTGAAGATAAAATTTTAAAGATAAGATAGATGAATAATAAGATAATTTCTAAAAAGATAACAAGATTAAAATAGGCACAGGACACATTTCAATCGATTGGGTAGCATTACCAATCGATTGAAGTTGGCAAAAAATTCAACTTCATTACCTTCCAATCGATTGGATTACATTACCAATCGATTGAATTTGGCTAAAACTTCAATGTCATCACTTTCCAATCGATTGTATTTGGTAAATACATGTTGTTTTCGTGAATTCAATCGATTGAGTAACAAAAACAATCGATTATTTTTGGGCATTCATTCGATTGAAAAGTATAAACAATCGATTGGTTTAAGCGAAAACCATTCTACCTTACAACTTTTAATCGATTGTTTTGTGATACACTGTAATTCAATCGATTGAGTTACAATTCAATCGATTGTTTTGATAAACCAATCGATTGAATTTCAAGGAAATACGATTTAGAAGCCATGGACGAACGTCACAAGATCAAATTTAATATTTTAATCGATTGGAATGGCCAAAAGTTTTATTAGGATCAATGGAGAATATAATTGGTTGTTGTTTTTGTATTTGATTGTTAATAAATATAATAGATAATTGATAAAATAATAATTTATAAAATAAAAATAATTTTTATAATTAAATAAAATATATGGAGTTAATTTGTAATTAAAATTAGTTCAAGGACTATGTAGTAATTGTTAAAAACACTCTAAAAACATGTTTTCTAATGGAACTATTAAGTGGTTCAAAGGTTCTGAGACCACCGAATCCTGAGCCAACTAGGATTAGTCGATGATATTAATTTTCCTTCGAATGTTTTTCATTATGTCAATTCTCAATCACACCTTATTGGTATTTTTTGAATTTTTTTATCTTAAAATATAATTTCTTGACAGTTTGCTAACAACTTTCTACTGATTAGAGTAGATTTAATTAATATGTTTTGATTTTGTATTTTTAAATTATAATTATTTGGCATTATTTATATTAATTATTTAATTATTTGGAGTAAATTTTTGTGATTTACTAATTGGAGATAAAGAACAAGTTATTAGATCACCAAGCAGTAAAGGATTCGATGATCCTAGAACGTTTAGACCATTAAATGATCTCATAACAAAACATGTTTTTTAAATCTTTTAATAAACGTTAAATAGTTCTTATTTAATTTTAATTATAAATTAGTCCTTTATATATTATTTAATTATAAAATCTATTTTTTATTTTATAAATTATTTTTTTATTATTCATCTATCATGTTTATTGAGAATCAAAAACTAAAAAAATTCAATCGATTGGATGCACAAACCAATCAATTGAAATTGAGACTTCTCGAACTTCAATCGATTGAAATTGATACACAATCGATTGAATTTTACAAGGCATGTGGGGTTTTTTTTATTTAATCGATTGAAATCATTAAAGAATCTGGGTTTAATTAATTCAATCGATTGGTTCTGTTACCCTGTTACCCACAGGTACCCACAGTAAATTATTATTTTTGAAAACCCCATTTTTCAACTTTAATTCCCCAAATACAAGTTTTTTTATGCAAAACAAGTTCGCCGCATTATAATTTTTATAGAGTTCGCCTAATTTCGACGAACTTCACTTCAAATTCTAAAAAAAATAACTAACTCAAATTCTTAAACATAATAGTTTTTTTAATTGATAATAAAAAAAGATTCCTGTTAAATATGCCTTATTCCCGTGTATCTGTGTATATTTCTGGTGGAGACCATGATAATGGTTGCCATTAATGTTGAAAAAGTCATGTCTGTATATTTTGTATACTCTTATGTACTTTTATAGACGATGATAATGGCTTAAAAATAAATTTGAGTTTCGTTGGTTTTGAAAAAAATTCGAGTGAAGTTCGCTTGGGTTAGGCGAACTATCAAAATTATAGAGTTCGGGGGTCAGGCGAACTCTATAAAAAAAATATAGAGTGCAGAAAATGATATTTTTTAAATGACATTTTTTTTAAAAGATCTTTTACAAAAGTAAAAATGATTTTAGTGTTATAGAACGTAGGGTACTAAAAAATTTTTCAATGATAAATTTTTAAGATATCAGGTATATTTACGTACACTGAGATGGATGAGCAATGCCACGATGACATTAACCAACAAGAAGAGCTAGTATGTGACCAAGATATGATGGGTGAACAATATAAATCCGAACAAAAATTTGGAGATGAATTTATTGAGGGAATAACAGAACCAATGAATTGAATTAACTAAATCCCGATTGTTTTGATGATTTCAATCGAAACCAATCGATTGAATAAGAAAAACCCTACATGCCTTGCAAAATTCAATTAATTGTGTATTAATTCCAATTGATTGAAGTTTGAAAAGCCTCAACTTCAATCGATTAGTTTGTGCATCCAATCAATTGAATTTCTAACCAATATGATTTTTTCAACCCAATACGTATGTAACTCGATCAATGATAAAATTATGATCGATTAAGATTATAAAATATTTATTATGATTAATAAAAGATCTAATTTATTATTATTTTAGGTTTTGATTCTCAATAAACATGATAGATGAATAATAAAAGAATAATTTATAAAATAAAAAATAAATTTTATAATTAAATAATATATAAATGATTAATTTATAATTAAAATTAAATAAAAACTATTTAACAGTTATTAAAAAACTTAAAAAAGTCCAAATATTCTGAGACCAACAAGCAAGTGGTGGTTATTATGCAATATAAAAGTTACGAAATACATGGAGCAATTGAACTTATTGCAAGTTGTATGATTGTTCTTATGTCATCATAGCACCGTATGACCTCTCTTTGGATCTTTTAAATAAATATTTTAAATATTTTATTTATTGATATAAATAATATGGACACAATTTATATTTTTGTATTTTATTATTTATTTTATTTATTGTATAAACAAATTAATTATGAGTATATTTTGTTGATATTGTTAATGAGATAAAACACAAATTTCAAGTAAATAAAATGAATACACTTGTAATACATAAAAATTGACATACTTAACATATATCAGTATAAATGAGATACGTATATACTGCACTATTAATGATATATGAGTATTTATAAGTAATTTTTATAGATTGAAAATATGATTTTTTAAAATAATAAAAAATGTGTTGATAATTTAATTTGATCGATTTAAAAAGTAACATTCGATATATTTTGTTACTATTTAGATTTAATTTGATTAATTTATATCTCATATAAAATTTAAATTTTAAATTAATAACTTTTGCACTATTATTAATGTTTGTTTGTGTAAACTCTGAATAATTAATAAATAATTAACTAATAAATTAATTATTGTTTAAATAAATTAAAAAATTAAATTTTATAATTTCATGAAGTAGAAATAATTAAAATATTAATTTTAACACAAATTTTAAAGATTTTAGTTCAAAATCATACCAATGGATTAAATTGATTGAATCGAATACAAACCGAGTCCAATAATCCAAACCCAATTATATAAAACCCTTCTCCATTGTTTACAATTCAGAATTTCATAGATAAGAAGAGGGAGAACGTTGATTTGGAGAAACGGAAACGCCATTTCTCGTTGAACTTCTGTCGTCCATAACTTTTAATTCGGAATTCCGATTGACGAGCCGTCAGCGATCACACGTTTGTTTCGAAATTCTCTATAAAACTCACTAAACATTTTGGTAAGAAAATCTTTGTGCACACTCAGTATCTCCCCTCTTCAGTTTCGAATGTATATGGGGTTTGGAATTGAGGATTTTGTGATTTTGATGTTTTAGGATTAAATTAGCTAGCAGAAATTATTTGGCCTTGTTCATTTGAGCCGTGGGTAAAGTAAGAAACTCCTATTTTTTGGTGAATTTCTAATTTAGTAAACTTTATATTGATTATAGTGATATTGTATGAATTACATTGTGTTCTTGTTGATTTGGAGTTCAATTGGGCGGTTTAGAATGAAATCCAGGTGATTAAGCTCGAGGAATTGACGTTTGGAAGCTTGGAGCTAGTGAAAAAAGAGGTTTTTGAGGAGTTTCGAACTTAGGGAGGAATTAGTCAAGGTATGGTTTTGGTTTATCATAGATAAAATATAATTTAACGTGAAAACTTAGGCTACAAAAACATAAGATAAGAATGAACTGAATGAATTATTGATGGATTAAGTATATGGTATATGATGTGTGTATAAAGGATAAATGAATTTGTATGTGTTAGATTGTGATTCTGATGAGTATAAAATAAACATGATTGTTGATGTGTTGAGAATTGATGATGAGTTTGTGAAATTGAATTGAATGGATTGGTTGAGAGATGTATGATTCGATCTTATAAACGGTTTGCTATTAGAGTTGGTTGGTTTTTGGAAAAATATTTAATATTAGAATTAGTTTGATTTTGAAATGATTTGATACTGGAAATGATTTGAATGATCGGGAGGTATTTGGTTTGGTGGTTAGGACCCTTGAAGGGTGGTAAAAGTCTGAGTTTTAGAGGAGATGCTACCGAAATATTTATGAAAATTGAAATTTAGTTTGAAGTAGTTATTTAGAAAGATTTGGATTTTTAAGGATTTTATAATTTGATTTTGAGTTATTAAGAAAATGATTATGTTTTGAGTTTGCTTTATTTAGGAAAGAATGAGTTGTGTTTTGAGTTTGAATTATTGATGAATCGAATGGGAGGAATATTGATGATTGAATGAGAATGAAGAATGATGAGATTATGATTTTAAAGTATGATTTTTAAATGAAATTGAATGATATTGAGAAATGGACTTGAAAATGAAATTGAATTTGATTAAGAGTTGAGACTCCGAGTAAGAGGCAGTGACATTGTCTACTTGCTCCGGGAAAGAGATGAGGAAGAAGAATGATGAAAATGGATTTTATTATGAAATTGAATGATTATGATAAATGAGACATGGTTGAGGATAATTGATGACAAGTATGTCTGTGTTTTCTCTCTGGTTGTAAGGGTGACAGGGCTCTTATTCCCTCTAACGGTGACAGGACACATAATCCCTCTAATGGTGACAGGGCACATAATCCCTCTAATGATGACAGAGCACGTATTCTCTCTAATGGTATTATTGCGCAACAGAGAGGCAGTGTTTGGATTAACTACCGAACATGTCAGGTTTGGCTATATAACTGACAAATGAGCTCATTAGCCATAGAACAGACATGCATCATATGCATTTGTAAGACTTGTTTGTGTATATATTTGTTTTGGATTGCCTAAGTGCTTGCTTGTTACTAACCACTATCTGATTTGCTTGCTATAACTGCATTTTATCTGTGTTTTCCTTGTCTGTATCATATATCTATGCAACTGAGAGATCCCTCATACTGGCTGAGGTGACGCTGAGAGTTGTTCCACTGGTGATTCGGGACTGAAGGAGAGTGAGATTGAAGTGTTAAGTTATATTTGGATTAGAACCTGAGTACCTTAGATAGTTTACCTAATTTCTGATTTAAAGTATAACTCTAAGTTTTGAATCTGGGTATTGAAGTTCTAGGATTGCCTTTGGCTTTTCCGGAACCTTATATATTATCTATATGGGCACATTTACCATACTGAGAACCTCTAATTCTCATTCCATACATATGTTGTTGTTTTCAGATGCATGACGCGAGGCACCGCACTAAGCATTCTGGTAACTCTTGGAAGCGAAGAACTATCTTGGAACTTGGTGTTTGTATTTGGTTTATGTTTATATATGTGTATAGATTTTCTATCTTGTATATATTATGTTTTGGCCCTCTTAGAGGTTGACTTAGAGAAACAGGATTTATATTTATCTGTTGGTTTATTTCTGGAGTTATATATATATATATATATATTCTAGATGACCTTTGCTTCGCAGATCGAGTCTAGATCTTGATTATATAATTATCATTTGGAATTCTACTTTTATTTATCTGTCTTTTGATTTTCTGTATAAGTTTTTTATCTTTCCATTTTTTATGAGCATTATACCTTCAATTTTGTTTTCATCGTACCTCTTTTCTTTCAAGACTCCTAGTTACAACTTCTTTCAATTATATTACATTAGTATTTTTATTTTAGAAGTCGTAGCACCTCACCACCTTTGATTTACGTCCTAGGCATAAAACTCTGTGTAATAGGGTATTATAGTTTGTACTGAATTTATTACATTAGACTAATAACTTCTTCACTACTATTAATTTTCTCATTATTAGTGAGTAGTTCTAAATCACTAGTTTCAAATGAGTGGGGGCAAGATACAATTCACGTAAAAAAAAAAAAAAAACTAATATCCAGAAAAATGATAGCAATTAAATTTTATTTGACATAGGTATCAAATACATGATGACAAAGACATACATCTAATCAGGAGTTGGCACAATCATTTTTCAAATGTTCATCTGTTGGAGTTATTTATATTTTTGGTTAATCTATATAGGGAGATTGTTTCAGAAGTTGGTGATGAAAACTACTCAAGTGGTAGTTAGAACAAATATTAGATTGTTTTGAACATGCCACATAAGGAGATTTAAATAGGGTCGAATCCTCAGGA
Source organism: Arachis duranensis (assembly GCF_000817695.3). Lineage (NCBI taxonomy): Eukaryota > Viridiplantae > Streptophyta > Magnoliopsida > Fabales > Fabaceae > Arachis > Arachis duranensis. Next base: position 17,135,090 of record NC_029773.3, on the reverse strand, counting down.
TAATAATGATGGATGCTGGAAGCGAATTTTGAAAGCCATAATAGTTCTGCGATCAGAGACTCAATGATGGATCCTTATAAGCTCAAATTATAATATCTTATAATTTAATTTAGACAAGTAATAAAAAAATTATAAAATTTTCAAAGAAGTTAAAAAGATAAAAATTTCTTTCTCTATGGAAATGTGCATATCAAAGATTACGCCATAGTCGACAAGACTATCACCAAAGTTTCGTTTCTTTATTTAATTTAGATAAAGACGTTTTTTTATATTAATATTTATATTTCACTTTCATTAATCTTTAAATAAGCTTTTTATTTATATGAAATATATTTTTCTAGACTTTTATTTTTATAATTTATTTGTTTATATGGATATAAGTAAAATTTAAAAGTTATCTATTTTTATTTTTGTCATTTACATATTATATTACCTGTGTTAGATAAAATATTGAAGTAACAAAAGTAAATACTAATATGGCAAAAGAAATTACATCAACAATTAACCTATTACTTTAATTTCGACAAGTAATAAAAAAAATTATAAAATCTTTAAGGATGTTGTTTGAAAGGACATGAATCTCTTTCTCTATGAGAATGTGCACATCAAAGACTACACCACAGTTGGCAAGGTTATCACCAAAGCTTCATTTCTTCATTTTTTTTATTTAATTTATGGCTATGACCCTATCAACCACAAAGACAGCATATCTGAGAACCACGCATTATTTACAGTGAGTTCATTTCATTCAGGTACCGGGTCGATTTGGGACGAACTTTTGACATTCGCCTCAGGGTAGGATTAGCTACCATCATCGGACTCGGGTAAGCAGGCCATGTTGCTGGATCATATAACGGGACAAACTCCACCCTGGAGGCCTTGCGAATCTCTAACATCTTATGCACGTCATTGATATACACCTGCTAATCGAGGCACAGGTTAGCGTAGCATAGGAAGATCAACTGCTAAAACTTTTTCGCTAGGCATTTCGCGCACCTCAAACACTGCATTTCTTCTATCAAATCGATGCACAACTATAATTCCTACATATTGCATATTTGCTTCTATCCGCTGAGTGGCAAATTCAGAGTAACTAAATTCAACATGCTTGTGCTGGTGAGGCTCAACACTCCTCTGCGTAAAAAAGCTCGTTCAACCGAAAATTTTGGGCACCCTTCAACACTGAATTTATGCTGCACTTGAGTAGGTTTGTCGTCATGTGACTCATCGATGCCCCTCATCAAATGCTAATACCCACTGGGGACGTTCGATGTTGTCGCACTACTGGCCATATGTCTCACCTCACTCTTGCAACCTCTTGTAATTGATTATGTACTCCTCCATTGTCCTTGAATAGCCTATGTTGACAACAGGCTTATGCAAGTACGAGACCTTGAGTGCCCTTAAAAAATTGCTACCGATGTGCCTAATGCAGTACATCCACCATGCTCTTGGAGGGTACAAATCATTGTTGCTACGATTTACTGCTGCCCGGATTAACTCATGTCGATAAGAGATTATCTCCATACCGTCTCATCTAACAACATGCCTTCATAAATTACTGAGAAACAAGTATTACGCATTAGCAGTCTCTCCCTCCATGATGGTAAAAGCTATCAGCATAATGTTTTGGTTCTTATCTTGTGCAACTACAACCAAAAGACAACCTTTGTATTTTTTTATAAAGGTGTGTACTATCAACATGAACCAGTGGCTTGCAATGCTAGAAAACTCTAATGCATGGATTGAAACCCCAGAATATCTGGTGAAGTATGTTGACATCGTCCACCTCTTCACTCCCATTATACAAGGATCATGTTTCTATTTGTATCGTTGAACCAGGCATCTTTTGAACCATTATTGAGAACCACAATGAAAAAGCTTGATAAGATTCTTCTCAACCACAAAATATTTTGGCTATCGACTTCTGCTTTGCCAACCAACCTTTCAGTAACTAATAGTGTAGTTGAACTTTGACTATACTTCTGCAATTATAAATTTCACTTTTATGGATGTGTCAGATTCAACCAATGGCCTCATAACCTTAGCAATTGAGTCTGAGTCCAACTTGGAGTGATCTTGTGAAATCATTCCCATAAAGCATCTGTGCCTCCCTTTGTATCTCTGTATCTCCCAACAATTTTTCTTTCGTATCAAGCTGGCTCAGATAAGCCAATCGCATCCACAGCCATACTTCTTGCATTTTGCATATAACGTCTGTGGCTCGGAGTGATAAACAACATAATCGACTCCTTTTAAGATAGTATAACTTCAAATTGCTGCAACGATTGACTTTCTAGAACTGTATTGCAATTCGAACCTGAACTTCCTGTCCTCAGGATCAACAACCATTACAGAAAAAACAAATTGTCACTCATCGATCTATCCAAAATATAATATTAAGGAAATTATATTACTCACTTCTCGTGTACCTATGTTCGCATATTCGAATAATTTCGGTGCATGCATGGTGTCAAGATCCAAGCTACGCATAAAATGTGGAATGTCCATAGGTTGATTGACTGCGAGTGGAATCACTACGTTTTTTATGACTGCCTTACCTCCTCCATCACCATCGTTGTCCTCGTCACCGGCATTGTTGTAACACCCTACCACATTAAGCTTTACGCTTAAATCGTAAAACAGAGGTGGTGTGGTATTACGACCTCTAAAATAAATTGTATATATATAGTAACAGAAGAATTATAATATGTTAGGAGCCTTGAAGAATAGAGAAAACAAAAAATCGCGAAATAAAAGCGCAACGCTCAAGGAACGAGTTAACTTGCGTGCTAAGAAAACCATGACTATTAACCATAAGAAAACAAAAGTAGGAATATAGTGTCAAAGATATAAAATAACAAGCTCCTAACTCAGCCCGCAAAGTCAAGACTGGCCGGAGAATATTTACACATATATCCATACATATCCAAAACCCAAAAGTTTATATTCACAATCCTGCCTCTCCATAAACCTCTAAGAGGGTCAAAAAGAACAAGTGTGCCTCTCGACCTGCATCTGAAAAATAACAACATAGTATGGCATGAGAACCAAAGGTTCTCATATGGTAAAGGTGCCACACACATAATATATAAGGTCCTAGAAATGCCAGAGGCAATCCTAGAACGCCGACACTCAGATTATAGAGCTTAAAGTATTAAACAGGAGTCATAAAAGGTGATTTTCTAAGAATGTTTAAATCTAACTTAACTTAACCTTAAATCTAAATTCCATAATGCCACTCCTCCATACCTCCAACTCCATAACGCATTTTCACAGAAAATAAACAGATAAAGGCAAGCACAAGAAGGTTACAGTTACTGCAGGTAATAAATACACATTTAACATGGCAAGTATATTTAGGCACACCCAATTAAAGCACAAGCAGGTAATTCAAGTAATATGCATATAATGCATGCCTGCCCTATGGCTGATGAGGCTCATCTGTCGGTTATCCAGCCAACCCGACAAGTCTAAATTGAACTTAGACTGTCCCTCGACGTGCATCCCCAAGAGTCTATGCATAGATTTTTCTCAAATAATCAATATTGCTCAATGGGGGTAACATTCCCGGGAATTTATATAGTGCCCAGTCACACTTACATCGTAGGGTCAACAGAGTATCGAGTTTTCAACCTGGTACATGTGGTGGCAAGCCACGACACTTTATCCAGGGAACCTCGTATCTCAAATCATTAAATCATTCAAGCCAAATTTCATATATAATCTTTCATCAGAACATCCAATCAAGTATCATATATAACTCATCCATAACATCTCATAATCAATTCATCACTTTTCAACTTTACGTCACCTTCAAGTTATCCTCATTTCCTAGCTTCATCTGATTATCAAGTTTAACACTAATAGTCATGACTAAAGGAATGAAAATAGAGGTTTAGAGGTTTGAAATTTAGTCTAAAATATTAAAAAATTGTGTTTGCTGAAATAGGGTCCACGCATACACGTGGGTGTAAACCTCACATCACGCATACGCGTGAACATGCTTGTTTACTCCTTACGCGTACGCATGGGACTCGTTGCATACGCATCGCCAAAAATCCTCTCAACGCATATGTGTGGGCGTACGTTCTTTTAAAAAAATAAGGCAGATGCAGTAGTGATGCAGCAGTAGCAGAATTGAGAAAACAAAGCTGCATAATGTGGTTCAAAACACAGTTTATAAACTCAAACTTCCAAAGGGCATAACTCAGTCATTTTAAATCGTTTTTCTTCCATTCTTTGAACGGCATAAACTTCACGAATCCAATTTTTATTTAAAAAAAGTTGAAATCAATTTAGAGTTCTAGAAGCCAAGTTAAAGCCCGCCAAAGTTTAGCCTAAAACCAAAAGCTGGTAAACAATTTTAAACCTCATTCATTCCATTCCTTTCTTTTCCAATTCTAACAACACCAACTCAAATACCAACATTAATGCCCAATAAATTTTACATTATTTCATCAATCTCCATTCCTTAATATTACACAATTCCCAACAACAACACTCAACCAATTATGTTCATCAACAACAACATTCAACACATTCAATTATGGTTCTTTCCAAAACAACATAACAACCATCATCCATAATCTATTACTAATTATCCACAAACACCTACCAAGTATATTCAACAACAAATTACAAAACATTAAACATACACCTGCATTCCAACTTATCCTATGGTCATCTAGCCTAAGTTTTCACAGAACATATATATTAAATGCAAGAAACCTAAACCATACCTTAGCCGATTCCCAAGTATTATCCAAGACAATTTTTCTAAAAAGAACACAGCCATCAAAACCTCAACTAATTAGCTTCCTCCAAGTTCCAGTATTCACAATTTCAAGCTCCAATTATTTATTCACAATCTAATACACATTTATAACACACATATATCCAATTTAATACTTAAAGCTCAAATTTAATGAAATTAAAATAAAATTATCATATCCTCACCGTACCCAAACTTCACATAAGCAAGAGTGAACGTTTTTCTCAAGCTAATTGGATTCCAAAACATCAGAAATCAAAGAAATTCAACCTTCCCATTGAAAATTTGAAAATTGGAGGAAAAGAGGGATGAGAATGATTAAACAAGTTACTAGTGAAATTGTTCCGATAGAAATGCAAAGTTTGACGCGGTGGACTCGTGGCCGTAAACGGCGCGGCGATTGGAGCTCGGACGGAGAAGTTATTGGAGTTGGAAAGTTACTGTAAGGGTTGGGGTATTTCATTCCTCTCCTCCCTGGAAAAGCTTTCAGCTTCACGTTGCTGAAAATGAGGGAGATAGTTGTGCTGGGTTCATTTAATAGGTCGGTTCGGTTGAACCGACGGCCCGGTTTGGGTCTGATTCAACTGATTCGGTCTGTCCGGTCCAATTTTAGACCGTTTTCTTCGAAATTAGTGTCAAAATTCTCGTTTCGATGAGCTCTATCCTAATTTGATATAATTTTCACATTTCTAATCCTCCTTATTAAAAACTAATTTATTGACTAATTATTTAATAATTTAACTGGGGTTTATAATTGTAGGTAGCTTCAAAGTCCTCTTTGATATCATAGTTCATTCCTTTATACACTTCAACTCTGTCATCTTCCACATGTGGGTCATGTTGAATCCCATCCGCAGCTATATGTTCAAATTTATCATACAACTCAATCTTTGAGTGTTGCATCAGAGTTTACTGGTGAATATGAAACATACGCTAAATACTTGTTTAGGCAATGATAGACATAATATCTAACTGTATTAAGCCACCAAATACGATAACCAGACTCCTATAGAGAATATTGCCAACTCTCTTTAAAACATCACTATGCTTTGATAGAGATTGTACTATAGTTCAGCGAACGTCACAGTGCATAGAACCACAAACAAAAATAGATTCCTACATGCGAAGCTCACTTTTTCATGTGTATTTCGTATAATCTCACCATTGTGGTACACCAATATATTTGCAGTACCCTCCATCACACCAACAATACACTAAAACACTTCTCTCGTAATAAAGTAAAATAGTAACGAGTTTCGGTTTTTATAGGCAGAGCACCCACCACACGTCACGTGTTAGAATCACATCGAATCAACAGCTGACACATGTCCAACACACCCTTGTGTGTTGACCCCAATCTGGATGCGTGTCCAACATGTGCTCTGCATGCTAAATTAGCATGTGCCATGCGTGTTGGATCTGCTCTACCTACCGCGTGTGTCGACATGCAATTATATCAAAAAAGCTAATTTCCAACCAAAACACCCAAATTATCTCCATATAGAAAAAAATAGCCATTTTTTACACTAATATTTATGTTCACTTCCATTAATTTTTAAATAAGTTATTTTATTTTATTTTTATAATTTATTTGCTTATATTGATCTAAGTAAAATTTAAAAATTATCTATTTTTATTTTTATCATTTATATATTATATTATCTAACATTGTGTTAAATTAAATATTGACGTAACAAACATAAATACTAGCAAGGGAAAATGAATTACATCAATATTTAACATATTACTTTAATTTAGACAAGTACTAAAAAAATATAGAATTCAAGAATGTTGTTAGAGAGGACACAAATCTTTTTCTCTGTAGAAATGTGCCCATAAAAGATTACGCCACAGTCGGCAAGATTGTCACAAAAGCTTCATATTTTATTTATATAATTTAGAGAAATGCACTTTTTTATACTAATGTTTATATTCACTTCCATCAATCTTTAAATAAGTTTTTTATTTATATAAAATATTTTTTTAGATTTTTATTTTTGTAATTTATTTGTTTATATTGGTCAAAGTAAAATTAAAAAATTATCTATTTTTATATTTGTCATTTATATATTGTATTACCTAACATGGTGTTAGATTAAATATTAACGTAGCAAAAGTAAATACTAACATGACAAAACAAACTACATCAACATTTAATCTATTACTTTTATTTAGACAAGTAATAAACACATTTTAGAATTTTCAAAGATGTTGTCAGAAAAGATACAAATTTCTTTTTCTATGAGAATGTGCACGAAAGATTATGCCAAAATCGATAAAGTGGTCAAAAATCTTCATCTCTTCATTTAATTTATAGAAAAACACATTTTTATACTAATATTTATATTCATTTCTGTCAATTTTTAAATAAGTTTATTATTCATATAAAATATATTTTTTTAGATTTTTATTTTATAATTCAATTTTTTATATTATTCTAGGTAAAATTTAAAAATTATCTATTTTTGTTTTTGTTGTTTATATATTATATTACCTAAAATTGTGTTAGATTAAATATTGACATAAAAAGAATAAATACTTACATGGCAAAACAAATTACATCAATATTTAACCTACTACTTTAGTTGCTGATAGAGTAAGATAAAAAAAGTTTAAAAATTTATATAAACAAATTTTTTTGTAGAAATTATAAAAAAATATTTTATAAGAAATTAAATTTTATTTAAACTTACTTTTGGTTATTAACTTAAACATTTTCATTTGTTTAGATTGTGACTAAAAGCCCAAAGCATACATCTTATTACAGTGCATAAACCCAAATAGAAAAGTCGTTAACAAGAAAATAAGTCCAATTCGTCTAAAAACAGCCCATTACCGTGCATAAGACAATCAGCGAACCAGAGAGTTGCCTTAGAATGGCGTCGAGGTTAGTTTACTAATTCGTTTTGCCATTTTTTATTTACAAAAATAGTTCTTCAATATTTATTAGTAGTATCCATGCAACATAGATTTACTCAGGCGATTTTGGAACTAACTGATTAGTGACACACTTATGATTTCATTGTTTTACATGCTTGACACTGAACCTTTTTATGTGTAACCTGTGAGAAGGAATTTACACTGTTATGAATCTCTGTGTTTTGGTAATTTTATGTTTCTATCAGTTTGGAATGAAGTTGTTTCAATATTTCCTAATTTGATTATGAATATCATGGTCTTTTTTTATTTTATTTGTTGATTTTGTTTCTTCTTTTGGTTATTTATTTATTTAGAGTTAGTCTCTGAATTACGGAGTACTGTATTCTTGAAAAAAATGAATCCATTTCATTTGCAGTCTGTACCATCAACTCATCCTCTTGGATCTCTTCAGTTTCCGATGTTACCTCCTGAACCACCAAATTCAATTCATTTTGGCAAAATTGAAATGTTTGCAAACACCTCAGAGAATTGCAGGATACTCTTAATCTTGCAAAGACAATATATGTTTTTTTGGCTTTATATATTATTTCACCTTTTTAAACTTAATGTTTCTACAGAATTAATAGCTTTTATGTTATAAGCCAGTCAATTACATTCTTATCAAAATAATAAACTTGCTGTTTTTCTTAGGCAGAAGGAGCAAGAGATGTTGATGATGATCAAAGATGGTAAAGTGTCGTTAGAAGATGTGAAACATGGATCTAATGAACCTTGCCTGTCTTGTTTTCTAGAATGTTTACAAGACATAAGGGTTAATAAAGAATCCCAAGAATTATTGGCAGTTGAAGTAAGAAATTATTTGATGTCAAAGCTAAGATCTGCGCTGGAGCCATTCAGATATGTTGCGAATGAAGCAAGTCCATAGGAGGAGAAATCCGCGACTACAAGTTTGCGAATAAAGTGTACAAGTCCAAAAGAAATAAGCACTGGCGGAAGAAGAAAAGGAAGTGTATTGCAGAAATGCTATCAAAGGTTACTTTCCCTTTGTTTTTGTGAGATGTTTTCATTGCTATTTATTGTAGTCGTTTCTTGAAACTCGTTCTATGTTTGGATCCATAGTCCTTTCTCTGTCAAAAAATAAAAAATACAGGAGCGAGAGGAGTTTCATTGCATTGACCGAGAAGCTGATGAATGGAGAGCAAGGGAGATTTCTAAGGATGCTACAAACTACAAGGTATTGATGTTTTTGCTTGCTTACTGTTTACTTTGATTGAATTTGCTAGTAAGCTTTTGCTGTTGCCAGGTTAAAGAGGAAAAGTATGTTTGCTGTCTACATGATTAATTTATGTCCAAAATATGAAGCACATGATTCTCAAAATCAGATATACGATTGTAATTTTTGGCAAAATTCAAGGATTAATTGGTGGCATGGTAGCTATATACACTACAAGAAAAAGGCGTATTTGTAACAAAAAATATTGTTACAAAACGTCGATATTTTGACACAAAAGTTTTTTGTAACAAAAAAAGGGTCCATTGCAGTAAGTCCCGTTACAAAAAATTTTTGTAACGAAAAATGGAACTGTTACAATTCAATACCATAATTTGTAATAATTTTTTCTGATACAAAAAACCAGAAGCCGTTACAAAACTGGTAACAAATTTTGATCTTGAAGGTATTTTTCGTGACAGTTAATTTTTTTCCTATCAAAAAAATTTGTTACAAAATGTAACATGATTTGGTAACATTTTTTTTCTTCAGTTAAGAAGGCAAATAAGTTATTTTGTAACAACTTTATTTTTATTACAAATTACATGCATAATTTAGTAAATTAGTTTTTAAATTAACTAATATAATAATGCTTTTAATAAGCTAGTTTACATCTATTTAATATGCAAAAACATACATAAGTCAAACAAGACCCTTTTAGCTAAAATTGTCTTGAAACAAAATAACATTAGCTAGTGAGTACATGGATTAGTTCAACCAAAACATAAAAGTTCTAACATAAAAGTTCAACCAAAACATAAAAGTTCTAACATAGATTAGTATCTCTATGCATCAAAACATTCTTGAGCCCTCAAGGTAGCATATGGTCACCCTTTCAGCACTCCTGTAAATAAGAAAAACCGAAACCAAAAAGTTAGAAACAAGATATAACACTATCTATAAATTTTCCATTAAGTTTTATCCAAACTGTTTAGAAAAAATTCGGCAGAACCTCCCCTAAAAATTGGATATTTCCACCGTTCACGGTTCCAACAAACACAACCAATATACAACTTATATCTCAGTCATACCCAACCAAATTTATCAAACCAAATAATAGGACATTTGTCATTTTTCAACGATGACACAAGTAAAATGTGATAAAGAGATCCATATACAAATTAAAGTATACTAATATAAAATGGGAATCATCTACGAATATGTATTAAAACCATAAGCAACTTTAGGAGTACCTTTAGGGTCTAGTTTGTTTCATTGTCAAAGCGCGCTATGAGAGAGTTGACAACAGCTTGTTGAGTTTCCAATTGAGCTTTCATTTGAGCTAATTCTTCCTCTTGCCATGTTCGTTGCTCTTCAAGTTTTTCTTTGAGCACATCTATTTCCTTTGTTAGCTCCTCACTGTCTTGCATTGTCTCTTGAAGTTGTGCTTGAATCCTTAACCTAGACTTTGAAGCCTTTAAGCCATAACTTGCACCACTTTTCTCACCTCTCACAATTAGAAAAGCTTCATTTGGAGTGAGAGGATTTTCCAAATCATAGGAGTCATCGAGCATAGTGCTAATATCATCCTACACAATCCAATTTGTAATTTGAAAATGGAGATAATATTTAACTTTCATACAACAAAAAGAGGAAAAGGTTAGGAATGTTACATCAATTTGTTTAGCTTTTTCATTCACCCACTCTCCATTACTCTTTTGATGAGTAATTTGCCATAATTCTTGAATGTCAGGCTTGACACCGGTTCTAGGATGGCGCTGCAAATTTTTTGGAAGTGTAAAATATAGCATGTAGTTAAGTGCAAACGTGACATAGCAAAAAATATAAGACCAAATTAAAAATTTAAGACTATTTACCCGATCACGTCTAACAACTTGAAATGTCCTTCGACCAACAATATGTGGTACAATATGATGCTTTCTATTATCTTTGTTTCTTAAACTTTTTTCCTATAGAAGACCAAACTCACAAAAGATAAAAGGAGGTCAGGTATAATAATTTGCATTGACCTAAAATAGCAAAACAACATAAAAAAAACTCAATGGCTGTCACAATGAAAATTTCAAACCTGAAAAGAAGGACTTCCAAAGTAGGACACCAAATTCTCCCATGTCTTCGGTAGAATATTGTTTGGTGGATTTTAAAGGCGCTCCTCATCAGTTTGATACAACTCATAGTGCTCACGCAATCTTGAGCGCCAACTTCGATAACATATGTTAGCCTTAGCTAAAATCATGTTGTGCATTACTTGCGTATCAGCTATATCAAACTTTTCCTACAAATGATTTGTCAAAGTTAGTTAGCAAAAATAACTTCTACAATAAACTGAATAACAGAAAATATAAATATCTATTACCAAAAAAATGTCGCATATTTTTTGCTTGACATCATCTCCAACTTGGCTCTATTTCTCTACATCCAAAGAAGCATTTTGTCTTGTAACAATACCCACTTCAGATGCAAACAGATCAGCATGGATGCCATTAGGAGCTAAGTTCTCCAAAGAGATCGGCAATTCCAATTTCTCATTTGTCTTTGTTTTGATAACCCTATTTGTTGCAATCCCACGCGAAGGTCCCTTTTTACCAATACGCCTATCAACAGGGGCAGTGGGTGGTGCTGAAGTAGGGTCTGCCGGGGCTGGGACAGGTGTTGGTGGGGCTGGGGCAGGGGCTGCATGGGCTGCCAGGGCTGCCATTATGTTATGCAATCTACAATAAAGTTAACAGAGATAAAATTAGAAAAATAAAATAATAAAATAGAAACATCATTTAATATACAATTACACAAAGGAAAGCACATTAATAAAAGTTGGTACTTGATTCAAAATATATTATAGATTTCAAAAAAGTTAAACAAGTGGAATAAAGAGTGAAGAACTTAGAAAATGCAAATATGATGTGAATTCGTAAAGTTTAACTAATTTAAAGGCAATCACCATTCCTATACAAAAAGTGGATAAAGTATATTCACAATCCTATACAAAAAATGGATAATTTAGTAATTGCAAATATCTTCTTCTTCTTCTTCTTCTTCTTCTTCTTCTTCTTCTTCTTCTTCTTCTTCTTCTTCTTCTTCTTCTTCCATACACTTAGGCACGTCCACACTTGATCCCTCTATGTCACCTCTACTCAATTCCATCAACAAATTGATATCACCCGAAGATGGTACTTGATTAAAGCTTTCCATTTCATCTTGTTGGTATGCCTCTTCTTGCATGATATCTTGCTTAGGCACATCATATGTATTGCGAGGCTTTACTCGGACCACAGTACACCAATTAGGCCTTTTAATTGCCTTTACATAGTATACTTGCTCAGCTTGACATGCTAAAATGAAAGGCTCATCCTTATATCTAACATATGTGACATCCACATTTATGAATCCATACTCATCTTTACAATATCCCCTACTTTGATTTCGTCCTATTGGAAGAACATCAAACCACTTACACTTAAATAAGATCACTTTATATTTTCCGACATAATCTAACTCAATAATATCAGTCAACACACCATGATAATCCACATCCCCAGTCAATTCATCTCCCTTCACAACTACTCCACTATTTTGAGTCTTCAAAGATGCTTCATGGGTTTTGCTACGAAATGTAAAACCGTTGACAGCACATGTGTTGTAGAAATGTGCACGTCGATCAGGACCTCTTGCTAGAGAAATCAGTTGATTATTCACTCGTGCACTCCCTACTTTGTGTAGATCTAAAATCTATATTAATGAATTGCAATTAAAACTAAATACTACCAAGATACTCTTGAAAATTCTACAACTATCAAAGTTTACTCATTTACCTTCCTTTCAAACCATTTCACAAATTGATCCTTGTGCCTTTTTTGCAGATTTCTTGGATTTTCTCTTGTTAAAACTGCCATATGTTCCCATGGTTGAACTTCTTCACAATTCTTCAGCACATAGAATTGAGCTTCTCTATGCTCTAAGATACTAAGTTCCTTGTATGCCCCTTTACAACTAAACTGGCCAAGTTCTTTGAACACATTTATGCCTCGCATAGGCTCATTCTCGCCAGTGTCAGAAATCTTAGAATTTTCATCCAAATATCTCCCCACAAGGGTCATTGCTTCTTCAGAGATATAACCCTCAGATATTGACCCCTCAGGACGTGCTTTGTTTCCCACATAACTCTTTAGTGTGTGCAAATATCTAAAATTGAATTTTTAAGGAATGTTACAAACCTATATATAGAACACTATAAGGCAGATTCTAAGTTATTGTCAATTCTAAAGGGCTAACCTCTCAACAGAGTACATCCAGTGATATTGAACTGGTCCGGCTAACTTAGCTTCATGGGCAAGATGAACGATTAGGTGAACCATCACATCAAAAAAAGCTGGAGGAAAAACCATCTCTAATTTACAAAGTGTTATTGCAATCTGGGTTTCAAGTTTGTCTAGGACGACCACCTTCAACTCTTTAGAACAAAGCTCTCCAAAGAAAATACTTAAATGAATCAACGGTTCACAAACTTCTTTGGGTAAAAGCTCACGAATGGCAAGTGGTAGCAGCCGTTCTATTAGGACATGGCAATCATGGCTCTTCAAGCCATAAATTTTGCAATCTTCAACGTGCACACACCTTCCAATATTTGATGAATACGAATCAGGCAACTTGAGTTCTTTCAAGAACTGACAAAGAAATTGCCTTTCATTCTCCTTCCTAGTCTTTGACAAAGTATATTTGGCAATCGGCATCACAAACTTGTTGCCCACTCTACGAGGATGAAGGTCTCTCTTGATACCCATAAGTTGAAGATCAAGTCGTGCATTAAGATTGTCCTTTGTCTTTCCATCTATATTTAACAGTGTACCCAGTATATTATCGAAGACGTTCTTCTCTATATGCATTACATATAAATTATGATGTAACAATAACGTCTTCCAATAAGGCAACTAAAAAAATGCTTTTCTTTTTCCAATTTCCAGCCGCCTTGTCATGCTCAGACTTCTTTTTCTTTTTACTATTGTTCCCAAACTCCGTTTGTTCAAAAGTCTTGAATTCTTCTGCGACATCATAACCAGAAAGTGGCTTAGGTACTTCGCCAAGTTCCCTGGTATTGTCGAAAGAACTCTTATTTCTTCGCCATGGATAATCATGCGGCAAATAGCGGCGATGACGCATATAGCAATGCTTGTGTCCATGTTTCAGCCTCTTAGAACTAGTTTCCCTATGGCAAAATGCACATGCTAGTGCACCTTTAGTGCTCCAACCGGATAACATAGCATAGGATGGATAATCATTTATTGTCCATAAAACTGCAGCAGACAACTTAAAGTTCCGTTTCTGAACCACATCAAATGTTTCAACACCCCCTTCCCACAATTCTTTCAACTCTTCAATTAACGGTCCTAAGTATACATCAATAGAATTGCCAGGGGATTTAAAGCCTGGAATAAGTAGAGATAACATCCAATTTGAATGTTTCAAAACGATCCAAGGAGGATAGTGATGATTAGATTTTTGACGGTTTAGAATTTCACTAATGAAATCTCGTTGTAAAGTATAGTTTCTAAACCAAGCAAAAATCCTTTCATACAAAAAGTTGTTTGTCACTAAAACAAACCCCTAAATTTATAAACCGAAGTATTGAACCTCGGGTCGTTCTCCCTAGGAATTACAAAAAAGTGTCTTGTTATTGGTTTGAGTTATTTTGGGGTTTTGATAAGAAGCATGAAAAGTAAATGGCAATGAAAATAAACTAACAACTATAAAAGGCTCTTGGCAAGATATGAGAATTAGAAGTCCTATCCTAGTTACCCTCCTCAATCGTGATGAGAATTGCTCATTGCTCCCACTTAGTTAACCTCTAACCATGGAGGGAAGTCAAGTGGATGAATCAATTTGATTCCCCTAGTCCTAATCAACTCCTAAAGGAAAGACTAGTTTTAGAGGCATTCAAATCAATTAGCAACTTCTAATTATCAATCAACAAAGGAATTAGATAACTCAAGAGTCACTAATTACTCCACCTAGGCCAAGAGGAACAAAACCTACACTAAAATCCAACCAAGCATTTCATCAAACACTTAGAAGGCACAAAAGGAAAGCATAGCAATTTGAGAACAAGAAAAGAATCTAACAACAATTATTGCAAAGGATTAACAACAACAATCAAGGAAATCACAATTATTATGAATTACCTCAAATTGCATTATTGAAAGAAAACAAAGGAACAACAATCTATCCAAATCAAAATGAAGAATTACAATTATTAAAGCACATAACTAGAAAGAGGAAGAGGAGAAGATTAAGAATTGGTAAATGAAAAGTGAATCAAAGCATGAATTAAACCTAGATCTAAGAAGAGAGATTAACCTAAACCTAATCCTAATTCTAGAGAGAAGTTCACTTCTCTCTCTAAAACTAATCCTAATTATGCTATATGCTTCCCTAGATTCAACAACATGCCTTCCCCTCAATCCTTGATCCTTTTATTCCTTTCTCCTAGCAATTGGCGCCAAAAATGGGTTCAGAAATCCTCTCAAATCGCCAGGCACGTGTTGCTTTAATGAAGTCATGTGTGGCCATCGACGCGTGCGCGCACGGTACGCGTGCGCGTCCCTGGTCGATTCTGCAATGTGCGCGCGAGCGCCTTGTGCGCGTGCGCGTGCTTGGCCGAGATCAATTCTTTTGTCTTTTGTGCTTCTCTCCATTTGCATGCTTCCTTCCTTGCTCCTTTGATCCATGCCTAGCCTATTTCAATCCTGGAATTACTAGCAAACACATCAAGGCATCTTATGGAATCAAGGAGAAATTAGAATTCATCAAAATAAGGCTTAAAAAGCATGTTTTTACATTTAAGCACAAATATGGGAGAGATAACAAAACCATGCTAATTCATAGGCTAAATGTGACAAAAGGTTATCAAAACACTCTAAATTCAATACAAGATAAACCCTAAAAATGGGGTTTATCAGATAGTTATATGGAATGAGAACAACTGGCCAAGTACTATAGGAAATGTTCATATTGCCGAATGGATTGAATCCATCACTAGCAACTCCAAGCCTGATATTTCTAGCATCACGTGCAAACCATTCGTGCTCCTCATCAAATGTCTTCTACGCCATCAAATCTGCTGGGTGTTTTAGGACTCCATCATCAAGTCGTTTCTCTTTGTGCCACCTTATTGCTAGCGCTGTTTCTTCACACATGAAAATCCTTTGAAGCCTAGGTTTTAACAGAAAGTATCTTAGTATCTTCTGGGGTACCTTCTTCCGTAGGTTATTCTTTTCATTCCCCTTCCTCTTCACCCATCTAGATTGCTTACACTTTGGACATTCATCAAGACCAGCGTATGCTTGCCCCCGAAACAAAATGCAATCATTCACACAAGCATCTATCTTCTCGTAATCTAATCCCAAATCTCGAATCACTTTTCGAGCATCATAAAATGAAGTTGGACAAGAATTTTCTTTTGGAAATATGCTTTTTAGAAAGAGCAACAAAGCATCAACTGAATTGTTGCTCCATCCATAGCGACATTTTATTTGAAACAACTTGATAATGAAAGATAACCTTGATATCCCACTGTCCGGATACAGGCTTTGCTCATAATCCCTCATTGGCCTCTGGAACCGCTTTGCCCCCTGATGATGTTCTTCTTCTATATTTTCATCTACGTTGGTAGCAAAATATCTCGGCGTCTCCCCTAGTGTTTCTCTTCTAAAGATGTTATACAACATCTCATAAGTAGCAGAATCATTCTCCCTTTCACAATCAATTTCATTTAGATCAGACACATCTATAGTGGATGTATCTTGAAGTATCTCACCATGATGCACCCATGTTTTATAAGAGGTCACTATCACCCATTGGCGCACATGATGATGAACTTCATTTCTAAATTTGAACATAAAATTATTGCATTTGGGACAAGGACAATGTATTTGATTTTTTACACCGGGTTGAGAGAAGGCAATATCCAAAAATAATTCATCGAGGCACTTCCTAAACTCAGGAGTACGCCTATCAAAATTAACCCAATATTTCTAGTAATTGACCATTGGACTAATTTCTGCAGGAGAAGAGAATGGATAGAAGGATGTAAAGAGTGAAAACAAAAAGCGGGGCATGACATAGCATAGCATCACAACGGCTATCACTTTCAAAATCACCAAAAAAAGTGCAAACAATAGAATCAAAATAATAAAACCCAGAAACAAAAAATAGAACAAACATATCAACTCTCCAAATAACCTAAAAATCAGATAATCAACCATGTTACAAACCAATACTTTCAACCACAACATCAACATAATCAACTAACAATATTTTCAACCATAATATCAGCAGAATCAAGGTTCAATATTTCAGCTAAGATTATCAACTAACAGCATATTTAACAATACTCAAATAAACTGAAGTTACCTTTAGCAGAAACGTAATCGGACCAGACCAGACCAGCAGGAGAAGAAGGACAGCCGAATCAGACCAGCAGAGGCAAAGGACAACGCCGGATGAGCAGAGCAGCATAAACTATCCTAAATTAATGCAATGTAAAATACACAAAATTATTAACAGAATTTAAACAATATCTATATGTTACTAAGGATCAAATAGTTACCTACTTTACTCAATTCACAAACACAAAAGTATAAAAAAATATTGGAACAGAGTAAAAAGAAAGCATAAGCTAATAACACTAATATAGTCAAACAGATATAAAACTAATATTTTCAGTCACAACATCAGCAGAATCAAGGTTCAATACTACTTTAAACTGGACTTACCTTCAGCAGAGGAGAAGATCGTAGCAGACCGCCAGCAGACCAACGAAACACGGCAGAACCAAAAGAAATTAAAGACTGCAACACAACACCAAAAGAAGACCCTTTTTTAAATCTTCATCATTTCACTATCAAGCTAGGAGACAAACTTTTTAGTGCTAATAAAAGTTTCTTCTGCTTTATTATATATCTCAGATTTTCCAACTTTAGTATACAACCCTCAAGAAAGGAAAAAGAACAAACAGAACAACATATTAAATAATTTAGTTTTACATAATTAGCATAAATTTTTCTCTTCTAAACCTACAATAAAACAGCAAGAATTAAGTCCACAAAATTAATTTACAATAACTACATATTAGAAAAAATCATCACCTCTAGACTGAAGAATGTCAGAAGCAGATCCAAACTCAGTTCTCAGCGACGGGTTGGGGCTGTTCCACCGTCGAAGACGCAGGCCACCGGCGAGGAGATGTGACCGCACGATCAGAGCTTCGGTACGAGCAGAGCTTCGACACGAGCAGAGCTTCGGCACGAACAGGGCACAACCAGCAGAGGAATCACCCACCAAGACGACCACAGATACGGTGGTAGCAGAAACAGAAGAGGCTAGACGCGGAGGCAGAGAAGGCGGAAGGCAGCGGAGCCAAGATGGCCACGACGACACAGACGGAGGTGAGTAGTGGCACCGACGAACCAGATTCGACCAGCGACTTGAGGACCACGACGCAGCCGGAGACGTCTCTGAGGGGCTACGCCGGTGACTCTTCCTCCGGCAAGCAGCTCTTTTTTCCCTCGCAGATAGGGTTTGTTGACGACACCATGGGTTGAGAGTTAGTGAGTGTGAGGCTTCGAGTGAGGTGGGGGAATGGGAGAACCTTAAGGTTTTTTTTTTTTTACCATTTTACATTCACTAGTTATTAGCCCTTGGTTTTTTTAACATTGCATTTAGTTTTTTACATTTTTTTGGAATATTTTTAACTCTTTGTTATTTATATTTATAAATTAATAAAAAATTTTAAATTTCACAAATTAGTTTTAAGTTATCTTAAAATTCTGATTATTAAAAATTATATACTAATTTTCTAAAGGCATATAAATTAATATTTACATCACTTAAAAATTAATGAATATGTAAAAAATAATCTATAAAATATATTTTAAAAGAATTATATAAATAATTTTTTTATTTCTGAAACAAAATAAAATTATTTTAAAAAAATATAAAGACAATTTTTTTAATTCTTAAAGTTTTTAACATTGTGAAAAAAAAGGTATAAATTATACATATATTTTGTGACACAAAATAAAACTTGTTACAAACAATGTTAAATTTGGTGACAAATTAATTTTTTGTTACAAATTAATTTGAGTTTTTCAGACAAAAAGATATTTTGTTACAAAACATTTAGATTTTTTGAAACAAAAAAATTATTTTGTTACAAAATACTACGAATTTTTGCAACTACTTTACTTTTTATTACAAAACATTACAATATTTTGTAACAACACACTGGCGCGTTACAAAAACTACCATCATTTGTAACAAAATACAATGTATTGTTGCAAAATATCTGTATGTTTTGTAACAACTTTTAATGTTGTTACAAAACATACTCTTTTGGTAACAATCAGCAACTATTAATACAAAAAAAATGGTTTTTTGTAAATATTTTTAATTTGATACAAAATTTTTGTTACAAATGTTCCATTTTCTTGTAGTGATATGAATGACTAAAAATTTAACTTCTCAATTTTTTATTTTTTTATTTTTTTTATGTTTTTTTCAAATCTCGTTACACATAATTATAGTCAACATGTTGCTACAATATTGTTTATATGCTCTATGTTTCTGGATTAAGAGAGCAGCTAAGTTGTAACGTTTTCAATTCATAATATTTCCAATAATGTTTTCTGTGTATTGCTTAAAATTGTTTACATGCTATATGTTATTGCTTCTTTTGCTACTATTTTTTCTTTAATAGTTTCTTAGTGAGATGTGAGAACTGGTGAAATTGAGTAATTGTGTAATCTATTTACACATTTGATTAGTATAGATATATTATCAGTTGTTTCAGTTTGAACTACAATTTATATATGTCTTAGGAATGTCTGAAATATGTCTTTTGCAGATGAAAAAGATGAAGAAAATTGCTAAGCTTAAAGCCAAAGAAGAGAAGAAGAAATTAGAGGCCGAGATAAACTTTCGTTCTGTACAAATGACTGGTAAATAATTGTTAAATTGTGGTTTATGTTAACTTTGGAAAAGTAGTCAAATGTTATATAGAATTTACCAATGTTATGTGATGACTTTTATATCTCGTGTCTACTGACTACCTAAGTTATGTGAATCCTTTCCATCATGCTATGCTCCTAATCAGTTTACTATGATGTTTTGTTCTTCTGTCCTGTAGTTCCTTTTCATGTTGTCTTTCTTTACCACAAGCCCATTTTTTTACGATTGAAAATCATTTGCAGAAATTTTTTCATCTAGCTGTATGTTTATTCTATCAACATAAATAATTTATTTTTTATCTCACACTATTTAATTCATACTTTTAGGTGTTGATTTTGTTACATTATATCATTTCACATCACAGCTTGAAATGGTCTTGGTTGTGGACAAGCTTCAAGAATTACGCTCCTTAAGGATTCAAAAGTTGAAAAAACAAAGTATGCTCTTAGTTATTTATTTATTTAGAGTTAGTCTTTAAATAACGAGTAATATATGTTGGAAAGAAATGAATCCATTCTATTTTTAGTTTGTTCCACTACCTAATCCTTTTGGACCTCCTAAGAACCTGCAACATTTGAACTCTGGTTGTCTTTTTTTTTTTATTTAGATCATTCCTAAAAGTCTTGAGCAAAGAGGGAGAATTACAAAAGAGTTCTTTATGACCCTAACAATCTCGAACAATACCATCAAGAAAAATTAAATTACACAGACACTAAATCCTACTCAGCACATTCAACATATCTCCCATTCTATCAGTAACATATCCCACCTAACATTACATACCAACACAATTTCATGACTCACCAACCACATACATGCATATATTATATGAAGACACCTTATATTACTAAAGCACCTTTATCCTTTAATTGTGAATGTACATATCATTTGATTCATGAACTCCACGGTGTGTCCACTACTAGCTATGTTCAAAGCAATCTGCTCTCATTGATCCTTAGCCTGAAACCATTTGTTGTCCTTGTATACCACTTTCATATGTTGAAAAGTGTGGATTTTATTCTTTGTTTTGCTTCTCAAGAATCGTAACTCCTAGCTAGTGTCCTCCATTCCTTTAATCTAGTCAACAATATCTTTGTAATTAACTATCACAGTAACCTCTTTAGCTATGACACCAATTTTTTTCTAAAAAGAACTGACTTGTATCTTCCAATCCTTAGAGTATCACCTCTCTAGCCATGCTTGCATAGGCCCAAATAGAAAAGTCATCGAAAAGAAAAGAAGCCCAATCGGCCCAAACATAGCCGACAAACTAGTTTGCAACATCAGTGTCAGTCATTGTGAACTACCCCATTGGAATGCACTACCCCGCAAAACGCGATCGGCAAACTAGAGAGCCGCCTCAGAATGGCGTCGAGGTTAGTTTTCTACTTCATTCTGCCAATTTTCATTTACAAAAACAATTCTTTATAATTTTTTTAGTAGCATCCATGCAACATGGATTTACGAGGGTGATTTTGGAACAAACTGATTAGCGTTACTTTTATGGTTTCATTATTTTACATGCTTGACTTTGAACCTCTTTGTGGGTGACTTGAGAGAAGGAATTTAAAGTGTTATGAATCTATGTGTCTTGATAATTTTATGATTCTATCAATTTAGAATGAAGTAATTTCAATATTTTCTAGTTTGATTATGAATATCATGGTTTGTTTTGGTTTTATTTGTAGATGTTATTTCTTTTTTTGGTTATTTATTTATTTAAAGTTAGTCTTTGAATCAAAAATTGATATATGCTTGAAAGAAATGAATCTTTTTTATTTTCAGTCAGTTCCACCACTTCATCCTCTTGGACCTCCTAAGAAGTTGCAACAATAAAGCTCTATTTGTCTCTATTTTTTAGATCATTTGTAAGAGTCTTAACCCAAGAGGGAGAATAACAAAAGAGTTCTTTATGAATCTAATAATCTTGGA
Source organism: Arachis duranensis (assembly GCF_000817695.3). NCBI lineage: Eukaryota > Viridiplantae > Streptophyta > Magnoliopsida > Fabales > Fabaceae > Arachis > Arachis duranensis. The sequence continues at coordinate 17,113,275 of NC_029773.3, read as the reverse complement.
TAATACTATCAAGAAAAATTAGATTATATGATTATTGAATCCAACTCAGCACATACAACAAATCTCCCATTCTATCAGTAACACCTACCCACCTAACATTATAAAACAACACAATTTCATGACTCACCAACCACATACATGCATATATTAAAAAGCACCTTTATCCTTTAATTGTGAATGCACATATCATTTAATTCATGAACTCCACAGTTTGATCCATTCTGTCCACCTATCTACTAGCTATGTTCAAAGCAATCTGCTTCCATTGATCCTTCGCCTGAAACTATTTGTCGTCCTTATATACTACTTTCATATGTTTAAATATGTGACTTTTATTCTTTGTTTTGTTTCTCAAGAACCATAACTCTCAGCTAGTGTCCTCCATTCCTTCAATCCAGTCAACAATATCTTTGTAATTAACTATCACAGTAACCACACCAACTTTTTCTAACAAAACCTTTGTTGCATCTTCCAATCCTTAGAGTATAACCTCTATAGCCATGCTTTTGAAGGCCCAAATAGTAAAGTCGTCAAAAACAAAAGCCTAATTGGCTCAAACACAGTCCACAAAACGAGTTTACACCATCAGTGATAGTGACTGTGAGCTACCCCAATTGGAATGTACTACCGCGCAGAATGCAGTCGGCGAGCTAGAGAGCCTCCTCAGAACGGCGTCGAGGTTAGTATCCTACTTCGTTCTACCATTTTTCATTTACAAAAATAGTTCTTCAATATTTATTAGTAGTATCCATGCAATATAGATTTACGAAGGTGATTTTGGAACCAACTGATTAGCGTTACTCTTACGATTTCGTTGTTTAACATGCTTAACACTGAATCACTTTATGGGTAACTTGCGAGAAGGAATTTACAATGTTATAAATCTCAGTATTTTGGTAATTTTATGATTGCATTTGTTTAGAATGAAGTTATTTCAATATTTTCTAGTTTGATTATAAATATCATGGTTTGTTTTGGTTTTATTTTTTTATTTTGTTTCTTCTTTTGGTTAGTTATTTTTTTAGAGTTAGTCTCTAAATCACAGAGTAGTGTATGCTTGAAAAAAATGAATCCAATTCATTATCAGTTTGTTCTACCAATTCATCCTTGTGAACTTCCTAAGACGCTGCAACATTGGAGCCCTGGTTATCTCTTGTTTTAGATGATTCCTAAAAGTCTTGATGCAAGAGGGAGAATTACAAATGTGTTTTTTATGAATCTAATAATCCTGGACAATATTATCAAGAAAAATTAGATTATATAGACATTAAATCCAATTTAGCACATTCAACATATCTCTCATTATATCAGTAATACTTACCCACCTAACATTACAAACCAACACAATTTCATGACTCACCAACCACACACAAATGCATATATTACATGAAGACACCTTATATTACTAAGTACCTTTATCCTTTAATTGTGAATGCACATATCATTTGATTTATAAACTCCACGGTTGGATCCATTGTGTTTACCTACTAGCTATGTTCAAAGCAATCTACTCCCATTAATCATTGACCTGAAACCATTGGTCGTCCTTGTATACCACTTTCATATATTGAAATATGTGGATTTTATTCTTTATTTCATTTTTCAAGAACCATAACTCCCAGCTAGTATCCTCAATTACTTTAATCTAGTCAACAATATCTTTGTAATTAACTATCACAGTAACCAATTTGGCTATGACACCAACTTCTTCTAACAAGAAGTGAGTTACATCTTCCAAATCTTAGAGTATAACCTCTCTTGCCATACTTGTGTAGGCCTAAATAGAAAAGTTGTCCAAAAAAAGAAGCTCAATCGGATAAAATACAACCCACAAACGAGTTTACAATATCAGTGACAGTGATTGTGAGCTGCCCAATCGCAACGCACTACCACACAAAATGCAATCGTCGAACTAGAGAGCCACCTTAGAACGGTGTCGACGTTAGTTTCTTACTTCGTTCTGCCATTTTTTATTTACAAAAATAGTTCTTCAATATTTATTAGTAGTATCCATGCAACATAGATTTAAGGAGGTGATTTTGGAATGAACTAATTAGCGTTACTCTTATGGTTTCGTTGTTTTACATGTTTGACGCTGAACCTCTTTATGGGTAACTTGAGAGAAGGAATTTACAACGTTACAAATCGTAGTGTTTTGGTAATTTTATGATTCTATTTGTTTGGAATGAAGTTATTTCAGTATTTCCTAGTTTGATTACAAATATAATGGTTTGTTTTGGTTTTATTTGTTAATTTTGTTTCTTCTTTTGGTTATTTATTTATTTAAAGTTAGTTTCTGAATCACAAAGTAGTGTATGTTTGAAAGAAATAAATCCAATTCATTTTCAATTTGTTCCTCCACCTCATCCTCTTGGACCTCCTAAGAAGTTGCAACATTGGAACCTGGTTGTCTCTTTTTTTGTTAGATCGTTCGTAAAAGTCTTGACCCAAGATGGAGAATTACAAAAGAGTTGTTTTTGAATCAAATAATCCTGGACAATATTATCAAAGAAAATTATATTACATGGAAATTGAATCCAACTCAGCACATTCAACATATCTCTCATTCTACAAGTAACACCTCCCAACCTAACAATACAAACCAGCACAATTTCATAACTCACCAACCCAAACATGCATATATTACACGAAGACACCTTATATTACTAAGCACCTTTATCCTTTAATTATGAATGTGCATATCATTTGATTCATGAACTTCACGGTTGGATCCATTGTGTCCACCTACTAGTTATGTTCAAAGCAATCTGCTCCCATTGATCCTTGGCCTGAAATCATTTGTTGTCCTTGTATACCATTTTCACACTAACTTATTCTAACAAGAATTGAGTTGCATCTTCCAATCCTTAGAGTATAATCTCTCTAGCCATGCTTGCGTAAGTCCAAATAAAAAATTTTTAAAAAAGAAAAGAAGCCCAATCGGCCCAAAACAGCCCAAAAACGAGTATACAACATCAGTGACAATGACTTTGAGCTGCCCTATTAGAATGCACTACCGCACAGAACGCGATTGTCGAACTAGAGAGCCACTTTAGAACGGCATCGAGGTTAGTTTCCTATTTCATTTTACCATTTTTCATTTACAAAAGAGTTCTTCGATATTTATCAGTAGTATCCATGCAACATAGATTTACAGAGGTGATTTTAGAACTGAATCCTTAGCATTACTCTTATGGTTTCATTGTTTGACATGCTTGACGTTGAACCTCTTTATGGGTAACTTGGGAGAAGGAATTTATAGTGTTATGAATCTTAGCATTTTGGAAATTTTAAGATTCTATTTGTGTTTCGAATGAAGTTATTTCAATTTTTTCTAGTTTGATTATGAAAATCATGGTTTGTTTTAGTTTTATTTGTTGATTTTATTTCTTCTTCTGTTATATATTTATTTAGAGTTAGTCTTTGAATCATAGAGAAGTGTATGCCTAAAGAAAATGAATCCATTTTATTTTCAATCTGTTCCACCACCTTATCCTCATGGACCTCGTAAGAAGCTGCAACATTGGAGTCCTAGTTGTCTCTTTTTTTTAGATCATTCGTAAAACTCTTGACCCAAGAGGAAGAATTACAAAAGAGTTCTTCATGAATATAATGATCCCGAACAATATTATCAAGGAAAATTAGATTACATCGACATTGAATCCAACTTAGCACATTCAACATATCTCCAATTCTATTAGTAAGACCTACCCACCTAAAATTACAAACTAGCCACAATTTCATGACTCACCAACCACATACATACATATATTACATGAAGACACTTTATATAACTAATCACCTTTATCCTTTAATTGTGAATGCGCATATCATTTAATTTATAAACTCCACGGTTGGATTCATTGTGTTTACCTACTGGCTATGTTCAAAGCAATCTGCTCCCATTGATCCTTGGTCTGAAACCATTGGTCATCCTTGTATACCATTTTCATATGTTGAAATATGTGGATTTTATTCTTTGTTTCGTTTCTCAAGAACCGTAACTCTTAGCTAGTATCCTCCATTACTTTAATCTAGTCAATAATATCTTTGTAATTAACTATCACAGTAACATTCTTGGCTATGACACCAACTTCATCTAACAAGAACTAAGTTACATCAAATACAGGCCACAAACAAATTTACAACATCAGTGATAGTGATTGTAAGCTACCCAATTGGAATGCACTACCGCACAAAACGCGATCGTCGAACTAGAGAGACGCCTTAGAACGGCATCGAGGTTAGTTTTCTATTTCGTTCTGCCATTTTTCATTAACAAAAATTGTTCTTCAGTATTTATCAGTAGTATCCATGCAACATAGATTTACGGAGGTGATTTTGGAACTAAATCGTTAGTGTTACTCTTATGGTTTCATTGTTTTACATGCTTGACGCTGAACCTTTTTATGGGTTACTTGAGAGATGTAATTTACAGTGTTATGAATCTCAAAATTTTGGTAATTTTATGATTCTATTTGTTTGGAATGAAGTTATTTCAATATTTTCTAGTTTGATTATGAATATCATGATTTGTTTTGGTTTTATTTGATTATTTTGTTTCTTCTTTTGGTTGTTTATTTATTCAGAGTTAGTGTCCAAATAACGAAGTAGTGTATGCTTGAAAGAAATGAATCTGGTTCATTTTTAGTATGTATCACCACTGTAATACCCTAACTACCAAAGCTCACGCTTCCGGCTGCGCAACTCTGATAGCTCGGACATTACGACGACACTTATACTATTTAATACTAAAATATGAGCCTGTTTAAAAAAACTTTAAACCGCAAATACCGTTCCCAAAAATGCTTTTGTTCGATAACGTACATCCATAGAAACCATACAACTTACAAAAACTCATAAAGAGTACATCCATATATATACATACATATATATATAAATAATATTACAGACATTAACCAATACAATCCCTATCCCTCTTATAGAATATATCAAGATAAAGGCGAGGGTACAATAATTAATAGTCCAAAGCAATACAGAACATCACAACAATAACTAAATAAATTCTTCGTAACTTCTGCGCCCATATCCTGAAAGGGGAAAAATGTAAGGGGTGAGAACATCATCCTCGAAAGGGTTCTCAGTAGAGGGTTTTT
>NC_029773.3:17098757-17104024 GCF_000817695.3 Arachis duranensis | reverse complement strand
TTTTGGGTCTTACATTCTACCCACCTTATAAAAATTTTCGCCCTCGAAAATTGATACAAAACGAAAGGAATTTCATAACAGTTCACCCTTAAACACATTTAAGGAAAAAGTAAAAATATCTTAACATATAAACATATATACGGTTTTCAAATACTTGGATGGTCGTATGCATAAAGATACAAAGGTAGGAATATGGTTGCAAAGCAAACATTACAAGATAGGCTCAAATGCAAAAGATGTCATGGTTCAAGCGTGTGGTAGTAAAGCAAGGCATTGAAGGTTATAAAACAGGATGAGGTTACAACGACGTGCTCAACATCTGCACACTAATCTCATCTCAACCTCAAAGCTTCAACTCTTCAACTCCATCAAGCACTTTACAACTTCATAGCCAATCATGAGCTTAACACCTGCAAACCCGTTTTCAAGGGACAAAACACCCACAACTCATCATAACGTTACGCACCTATCGCTTCACCTTCCATATACACATATCACGTCTTAAAGAACTAACGCATCGCGTCACTACGTCTATAAGTCGCACGTGATATCAAAATAATTCTCGAGTCTACTCAGAAGGATACAAGATTCTAGCAAGGAGAAATGATATCAAGGATAGTACTCATAGATTAGAAAGAATATATCCAATTCCAAATAAACAAGGATGCTCAAGTAATGAAGTTTGCTAGAAATAAATCAATTGACAACTTCAAAGATAACCCTTGGATCAAAGAAGTTCAATAGGATCAACAAGAAAACCAGCGCATCAGTTTGAAACAAACTTAAACTGAGTCGATGAAATATGAGGTTTACAGAAGATAATATTTCAAACCCAAGACAAAGCTCACAGAACTCAAGAGCACGATTACAAATACTTTCGAATACATTGTTTTTAAAAGAATCGAAAACTTGCAAGAAGGTCGCCTCGCAGTTTAAAAGAAGGTTAAGCAATAAACATCCTTCAAAAGAGTAACAAAAACATAAATGTGGCTTTGCTTTAATACAATTTCATGTTGAAACAGATCATGTAGAATTTTAAAACAAACTGTACACAGGTTTTGGCTAAGAGCAAAAGTATTTCCTCAACTATTTTGGAAGATAGTTAGGTGTACAATCTTAATCAAAAGCAATCATAAAACTCGGAAGAGAAATCAAATGCTCGTTCAAAAATCCTTAAAATCCATATTCAAACAAGCGTGTATAACATTTATAGCGAGAACAAAAGAAGAAGTTAAACTCTTTTTAGAAAAGAAATCCCGAGGTAAAAATTTTGCTTACAATCTGGTAAGGAAACAAGTGGTGTGTTACAAACAAACAGGTTTCCATTAAACAAGGGAACTTTTTAGAACCTCATTTAAAATAGCGCATGTCAATTTTAATGGTCCCTGCTAAACCGTTTCTCATTCCTTTTCAACAGCTCAAAACCAGAAATCAATTCAAAAGCAAGCTAAATCCAACAGTTGCCTCAGTGGCATATCTCAAGGAAATCATTTCAAAAATCAACTCGATATCAACCGTTTTAACTCATTTCCAAAGCCTTAAAGAAACAGCTCAATAACAAATCATTTGTCCAAAACCAAGTCAATTAAAGTAAACCAGGCTGAATTTAAAAGTGCATTCGACTTTTCACATCATTAAAATAATTGGCTCAAATCAAATCAATCCTCAACGGATTAAACTCAGATTCAAATCTTTAAAGAATCAACTTCAAACATTACATTTCACAAGCCGCACAACAAATTCAGCCAAACCAACATCCATAATCGTTCGAGTCAATCAAATAATACATAAGGCAGATACAATCACTAAATACACAATATCTCACATCAGTATCCATATGTAATAATTCCAATACACAAAACATAGTTTTTTGGAATGCGCCCCTACCTCAAAACGCAAAATTCCATAACCCAAACGTATCATCAAGTCCTTTCCGCCTCAACTCAAAATCAAAGGCAGCTTCAAAGCACAGCCCCACACATTTTCGCAGCAGCATAAACAACTCTAAATTACAACAAGCAACCTCAGTTACTAACTCTAGGAACATTAATACCATAAGGCTTTAATACACGTACGGGACACTAACGTAGGGCTTTCGAAACATAATTTCTTACCGGAAAATCAACACGAAGCAGCTGCGGATTCGAACCGGCCCCGGCACAGCTCCGGCGGCGGCCAGAAGCTCCGGTGGATCAACTATAAAAACCACACAGCATCAAACCTTCTCGAAATTCCAAAAGAACTGAAATCAAACTTAAAACGCTTACCGGCAAAATTTTCCGGCGACAACAGCAAGGTCTCAAGCGGCAGAAACTCTGCCTGGAGCTTCAGCGGTGATCCCGAAAGTCACAGAGTCGTCCCCGGTGATCAGAATCACAGCGGTGGTTTCTGGTGGAGGTAACTCGCGATGAAATCCAAATGACACAGGCTCCAGTAACGGTTTCCCGGCGGTTGAGGCTCGGCCAGAAGCTCCGGCGACCGTGGCGGCAGCTCCGACGGAGACGGTAGTGAGAGACAGAACTGGCGAGCTCTCCTCTTCCAGCAGCGGCGCTGCGGCAAGGAGCACAACGGCGGCGTGTGAATCGGCGACGGCAGAAACGTGACGGATCTCCCTCACGGCGCGTCTCCCCCTCGCGCGACTAGCAACGGCGCAGGCTAGAGATGACGGCGCGGCGAACAGTGGCGGCGGCGGTGCCAGGCTCTCCTCCGGCGACGCCCTTCCCTCACTGCGCTCTCGGATCAAACTCCCTCTTCTGTCAACGGCGGCGGCGACGAAGGAACGCAATGGCGTGAAGAACGGCACAGGGAGGATGCAACGGGTGGCTAGGGAACGCAGCTCGTTGTGGGGTGCGGTGAGGACGATTGACGGCGCGGCGACACGACGCGGTGAGGGCAACGCGACTGCACGGCGTGAAACGCGACCCTCTTCACTTCCGATTCTGATCTCCTTCTTCTTCGACGTTGGTGGCGAACGGCGAGCAGCAGGGCGGCGACGGCGAGGCCCACCGCTGCTGGCTCGCCTCTCCCTCTTCTCTTCCCCTGACGCGCGACTCTGACTCCCTCTCCATCCTCTGCTTCTAATTTCGGTTTCTTTCATGGCAATGGGAAGCCATGAGTGTTGCAAGCTGTTGGGGAAAGGGGAAAATCTGCTGCTGTTGAGTGTGTTGGTTTGAGGAAGGAGAAGTGTTGCTGCTGCTGTTAGAAGAGAGGGGCGGCAGCAGTTGGGGGAAACCGGGTCGGGTTAGGGTTTCCAAGGTTAGGGTTTCATTTTTGAAAATTAGGGCTAAGGGCATTATGGTAATTTCACATAAAATTAGGAATAATATAGTAATTGAAACTCAAATTAAATCCAACACTATTTGTACATAGAAAATACTATTTGCTCATCAATTTCACAAATTATTTTCAATAAAATGCCCAAATCTAAAAATTAGAAATGGTATACTTAATTTCTTCATTTTCCAAAATAGCAGTAATAATATTTAAAATATTACTTATTTAATCCAAATCATATAAAATCCTTATTATTTCATGACTACCAACTTTATAAATTTGAATATAGAAAATAATCCAACAATTGTGAAATTGGATAAAAATCATAACTTATCTCAAATCCAATAAATCAAAACTTGCCTTAATTATCTTTAATAAAATAATCTCTGAAATTAAGGCTATAAATAACCATAGGATTTGAGACTTGATCATAATAAGACTTTTTCAAATATTCTGGGTCTTACAAAGCTAACTAAGACTTTATTTCTTCTAACTTCCAAATGGCTACTCCTTGCGGGTTTTTTCCATATGCCCGTGATAGTATTTTTGCTAACTTTGAACTTGATCTCCTTGTTAGTCATGATTTTTTCCATAATATTATAGCAGTTGGGGTTGAATCCTGGGCTGGTGTTGGGCTTCAATGTAACAGTTTTTCCTTCTATAGGATCGATTCCCCTTTTGACCATGCTATGGCAGCTAAAAGGATGATTAGGTAGGTTCTGCATTTGGTATAGTTTGCTTGTGTATGATATAGTTTAAGATGAATTTTGTACGTTACTTAAGTGTTACTCTCTTTGTGTGCTGGTAGGGTAATCCTATGATAATGGTGGTCACTAATATAAGCTTTAGCTATTGTCAGGTTTAAACAAGTGCTTTTAGTTTGCAGAAGTAAACAATTTGGAACATTACTCTAGTGTGCTAGTATTTTCATATGGATAGTAATGGCTCATATTTGGTTTAAGTAGTTTTCAGGTGAGAAAGAATGGTTAAGTTGAAAAAGAGGTGGTAGCTAGGTTCTAAGATTACTCTCAAGTTGAGAAAAAAGTTCACTCCAATTGGTTACTTAAGTTCATATACATATTTTTGTATTCGTTGGGGATAAAGTGCTTAAAAGAGAACCTAATTACAAACTAAGCGGGGGAAGAAAGCCCCTTGTTCATTATTGACTAAAATACTAATCACCCTTTTAGGAGGCGTGTCTAATGCATACGCATCTTTAGTTGTTGTTTTTCTTTAATTTCATCCAATAAGCTAATGATTCTTGTTAGGAAAGCAATGATTTCATGATTTAGTGAGTGTTACTTTGAGTTAGTTTGAATTTATTTGTTACAAGAGAATTTGGAGGAGAGTTTGCAAAGATCAAGAAGAAAGAAAAGGCTAAGAATCATCATAAAGAAAAGGCAGCAGAAGGAGGAATCAAAGAGAAAGCTCTCTGGACAAGAAACCATGCCACATAAAGCCATGCGTACAACGTGAAGAGCAAACAGAGGCCAATTGTGCCAAAGTAAGGCCATGCGTTGTTGATAAACCCATATTTTATGATATATTTTGTGCTTAATCTGAGTGATTTATTCAATCCTTCACCCACTTATTCATATTAATTGCATGGTTTTACTTTCCCTTCCTTATTATGTGATGTATGTGAAAAACATGTTTCCTATGCTTTAAAATTAATTATTTTAATTACCTTTATTTCCATTCGATGTCGTGATTAGTGTGTTGAGTAGTTTCAGATCTTCTAAGGCAGAATGACTTAGAGGATGGAAAAGGAAACGTACAAAAATGGAAGGAAAGTGCAAAATAGAGTTTTGAAGAAACTGGCATCCACGCGATCACATGGACGACGCGATCGCGTGCCAAGAGCGAAGAAGCAGAGACGCGGCCGCATGACTGACGCGACCACGTGACTTGAGCGAATCGCATACGATGCGGATGCATCACTGACGCGACCGCGTGATAAGAAGAACTCCAGATGACGCGACCGCGTGACCCAC
>NC_029773.3:17096709-17098187 GCF_000817695.3 Arachis duranensis | reverse complement strand
TAATCAAATGAAGATGTGCATTGGAACTATAGTAAAATTACTAGAAAGTCAAATTGTAATTTAAGGTAAATGTAGTTCCGTAAACCAGTAAACGCACAGGCGATGTATTAGAAATAAATAATCATTAAACTGTATGAGAAATCTTCAAGTTCCAAATGTGTAGATAAGTATATATCAAATCAACAGCAACTTTTGTGAAAATTTCAAAATTAGCCGTAATCACTGTCAAATAAGAGGAAAACCGAATCAACAAATTCTTTAAGAATGAATTCGGAACCCGAAGTTAAAGTCATAGCACATTAAGACAAGTTCAAGGCTATATCGAAGAATACTTGAATCAAGAAGAACTCAAACAGAGGAAGATAGATACAACAAGGATCTCAAACAAGCATATGCACTTAGGATCAAACAAGAATGCATATGAATAGAAGAATGAAGTTGATAAATCAAGCTACTTTTCAAAAGAACTAGCAACAAGAACTTCAAGTTAGAACATGAAAGAACAGGTCGACTTGAACAAAATCCAAGACACATAACTGAGCAGCCTCGAGAAATAGTTTCTAGCGTTCCCAAAACCCGCGATTCGCTTTACTCAAAACTCGTATTTCATCTATGATAACCCATTAGTGCTTTCATATACACAAGTCACTAGTATTAAGCCGGCCAAACTTAATATTAGGAGTTATGCAATGCAAGACTAACAGCGTTAAATCAATAGATCGTCATGTGCATAAAGCTCTAATTCTCGTCATTCGACAAGACCTATTACATGACAAACACTCAGAGTATGCAACTGAAGCATAGTCGGTCCATTCCTCAGGCTCTACAGGAAGGACTGCTCTGATACCATAATGTAATACCCTAACTACCAAAGCTCACGCTTCCGGCTGCGCAACTCTGATAGCTCGGACATTACGACGACACTTATACTATTTAATACTAAAATATGAGCCTGTTTAAAAAAACTTTAAACCGCAAATACCGTTCCCAAAAATGCTTTTGTTCGATAACGTACATCCATAGAAACCATACAACTTACAAAAACTCATAAAGAGTACATCCATATATATACATACATATATATAAATAATATTACAAACATTAACTAATACAATCACTATCCCTCTTACAAAATATATATCAAGATAAAGGCGAGGGTACAATAATTAATAATCTAAAGCAATACAAAACATCACAACAATAACTAAATAAATTCTTCATAACTTCTGCGCCCAAATCCTGAAAGGGGAAAAATGTAGGGGGTGAGAACATCATCCTCGAAAGGGTTCTCAGTAGAGGGTTTTTGGGAATTACTGTAATAGGATACATGAAGATAAATCGTACCAGTGATTAATAACTGACTTATGCCTCTTTTCAAAAAATAACAGTTTACAATAAAAGTAAAGTCGGAAATCTTTTCTAAAAGAGGAACCATTCAATTCTCAAAACATCAAAGCCTTTCAAAATGGTTTATCTAT
>NC_029773.3:17050521-17093799 GCF_000817695.3 Arachis duranensis | reverse complement strand
TTCGCCCTCTCTCTCTCCTCTGTTCGCAGTTCACGGCATCGGTGAGGGAGGCTTCTACGGCGACTCAGCAGGACGCGTCAGCGGTGGTTCCAGGCCGGCATGGACTGCGGAGGCGGCGCGACGCAGTGAGCTGCCCTCTGTCACTCGCGCAGTTCTGGCGGCGATGCGGCGGCAATGGTGGCGCCCAGCGCGCGGCGCGACGAGCTTCCCTCCTCCTCTCCTCATCCGCCACTCAGCCCCTCTCTCTCTGTTCCATTTCCATTGGAGAGGTGTGTGTGTGTTTTGCTACGCTGAGGGAGGGTGAGGCTGCTGCCTTTTTCCTTTTTCCCCTACAGCTGCTGCGCGTGAATGGAGATAAGGGGGAGAGGTGTGTTGCTGATGGGGGAAACCGGGTCGGGTAACGGGTCACTGGGTTAGGGTTTCATTTTTGAAAATTAGGGTTAAGGGCATTATGGTAATTTCACATAAAATTAGGAATAATATAGTAATTGAAACTCAGATTAAATCCAACACTATTTGTACATAGAAAATACTATTTGCTCATCAATTTCACAAATTATTTTCAATAAAATGCCCAAATCTAAAAATTAGAAATGGTATACTTAATTTCTTCATTTTCCAAAATAGCAGTAATAATATTTAAAATATTACTTATTTAATCCAAATCATATAAAATCCTTATTATTTCATGACTACCAACTTTATAAATTTGAATATAGAAAATAATCCAACAATTGTGAAATTGGATAAAAATCATAACTTATCTCAAATCCAATAAATCAAAACTTGCCTTAATTATCTTTAATAAAATAATCTCTGAAATTAAGGCTATAAATAACCATAGAATTTGAGACTTGATCATAATAAGACTTTTTCAAATATTCTAGGTCTTACAACCACCTTATCCTCTTGGACCTCGTAAGAAGCTACAACGTTAGGGCCATGGTTGTCTCTTTTTTTTATATCAATCGTAAAAAGTCTTGACCCAAGAGAGAGAATTACAAAAGAGTTTTTTATGAATCTAATAATTTCAAACAATACCATCAAGAAAAATTAGATTACACAGACATTGAATCTAACTCGGCACATTCAACATATCTCCTATTCTATCAGTAACACTTACCTACCTAACATTACAAACCTGCACAATTTCGTGACTCACCAATCACATACATGCATATATTAAATGAAGACACCTTATATTACTAAGCACATTGCTTTATCCTTTATTTGTGAATGCATATATCACCTTACTTATGAACAACACGGTTGGATCCATTGTGTCCACCTACTAGCTATGTTCAAAGCAATATACTCCTATTGATCCTTGGCCGGAGACCATTTGTCCTCCCTGTATACCACTTTCATATGTTGAAAATGTGCATTTTATTCTTTGTTTTGTTTCTCAAGAACCGTAACTCCCAGCTAGTGTCCTCTTTTTTTTTCAATCTAATCAACAATATCTTTGTAATTAACTATCACAATAACCTTTTTGGTTATGACATCAACTTCTTCTAATAAGATTTGAGTTGCATCTTCCAAACTTTAGAGTATAACCTCTCTAACTATAGTTGCCTTTTTAACATCACCCCTAAAGCACTTTATCTCTCCATGGTTACTAGTTAAGTAACCTCCAACTATAAAACAATTTAAGCCTTAGTTGTCTTTTTTTATAGTCTTAGTTGCTTTAAGCTTATTGAGACTTGATGAAATTCATAGAGTTGTGATAAACCACTATTTTATGATTCATATTGTGTTTAATTGTGTGGTTTTATCAAGTCTTCGCCCACTTATTCATATGATTTGCATGTATTTACAATTCCTTCCCAAAAATATTCTATGATTGAAAACTTGCTTCCTAAAAACCTTTTAGTTGTATATTTTTATTTTCCTTCGTACCATTCGATGCCGTGATCTGTGTGTTAAGTGTTTTAGGCTTCATAGGGCAAGGATGGCGTAAGGAATGAAGAGGAAGCGTGCAAAAGTGGAAGGAACACAAGGAATTGAGGAGATGACCAATGAGAAGTCACGCGGGCGCATGGCTCACGCGACCGTGCGAAATGGAAGAAATCACAGTGACGCGCTCGCGTTCCTGACGCGACCGCGCAGATTGGAAGCTGCACGAACGACGCGAGTGCGTGGACGACGCGCACGCGTGGTACGAAAAATGCTGAGTGACACTAATGTGTGGACGACGCGGCCGCATGACGTGCGCGATCTGCAGAATTACAGAAGTCGCTGGCATAGATTCTAGGCCGCATTTCAACCCAGTTTTCGGCCCAGAAACACAGATTAGAGCCAGGGAACATGCAGAGACAAATGCAACAATCTATTCCGCATAATTTCCAGTTTTTAGATTTGATTTTACTCCCTCCCCTAGGTTTCTCTTTCTACATTCATAATTTAGGATTTGAAGATTTTTGGCTTTGGCTTTTGAGAAGAGTCTACCTCCGGAACTGGTAATTATAGTTTGTTATTTACTTTTCATTTACTCTTCCATATTCTTAATTTGTCCAGAGTTGATATTGGATTATTTTCATAGTTTATTAATACAAAACTATTTTTACTTTTAATTAATCTCTTTCATTATTGCTTATTATGTCTCTTCTTATTTCCCCCATTGATTTTGTGAAGTCTACATTTATGATGATGGAGTAGTTTCCCAACATGATTGGGAGTTGATTAAAAGGAGAACCTTGAGTTGAAATAATCAAGAGTTCAATTGTAATTGGTTCATTGTTGGTTGGCTTGTTAGTCACTAACTCTAATCCTTTCCAAGGGAGAGGATTAGGACTTGTGAATAGAAGTTGACTTTTAATTTGACTTTCCTTCATTCGTTGAGGGTTAACTAAATGAAAACAATGACTAATTATTAATTGATCTTGACAAAATTTTAACAAGGATAGAACTTCCAATTAATCTTCTCCCGATCAAGATTTTATTTAAATCATATAAATTCTCTAATTTAATTTTTTTGTTCATCAAACTCAAAACCCATTTAGAAAACCTCTGATTGATAAAATAGCACATCTTCCTGCAACTCGTTGGGAGATGACCTGTGACTCATACTCCCAGTATTTTATTTCTAAAATTTGTGACAACCCTTTTCTAAATTGATGAGTAGATTTTCGCCGGTTAAGAACTGTACTCGCAACGCCATTTTTCTAATTAATTCTTAATCTGCCAATTTCTGCTCACGTCAAGTTGTCCTATAGTTTTTGTGGGGTCAAAGGAGAATGGAAAGGCTTTTTCCCCAATTCAAATTTGGGTGTCTCCCGATCGACAAGAGAATTGAATTTTGATCTTTTAATTAAAAAATGAGAGAAAAAAGAATTTACCTATAATATTTTCCGACTCTACTAGAAATCTGATCAAAACTTGTTTGATGTTCTAATAGAATTTATAGTGGGTTAGTTGAGAGATAGTCAACAGATCGAAAGTGCAAGATGGATTGAACTTTAAGGATTTAAAAGTGTTTAATTTAACACTTTTAGAAAGATAGGATTGGAGATTGCGAATTAAATAGCACTCTCTTTTAAAGTATGGCAAAGTAAGTATTTTAGGTATTCTACCTTTTTAAAAGATGACATTGGAATAAATCTCTCACAAGATTGGAGGAGTTTGCTAGAAGATAAGAAAGTACTTGACAAAAGTGTTTTGTGCAGAATAGGGAGATAATCAAGTTAGAATATATGAAAGCTTTTGGCTCAAACAATTTAGCCCCGTTAAAAATCATTTTTTCCAAGTCCAAATCAACAACTTATCTAGGTTTCAGACTTAATTATATCAGACAGACAGTGAAAACACCAAATAATTCAATAAGTTTTTAGTCACAGTTTGACACAATCTATTCTTCAGACTCTTATCTCAGATGAAGAAGACATACTTATCTGGTCAAGAGAGAAGAATTCGTAGTACTTAGTCTTTTCGGTATATCCATTGGCTTATCAGCTCTTCCATCCCTCATTAGAGCAATTACTAGAGCAATGTAGACAAAAGTCTTGGTAGTCTTCAATTTGGTAACTGAGATACTAGCCAAAGAACAAAATTTTTCTATAGAAAATCATGTACAATAGGATTCCAATTACACAGAAGCTCAATCAAAGGATTCATAGTGTTAACCTGATGTGCATCCAAATATAATCAATTGGAAGAATTAGTTACGAGTGTTCAAAACCGATCCAATTCAAACAAAACCGATCAATCGAACAAAAAAAAATACAAAATCTGAACACATTAAAAATTAAAAAAATTGTAAAAATTTTTTGCAGTTTTTGATTCGGTTCGATTCGATTTTCGGTTCTGTCACAAAAAATCTGAACCAAACTGAACCTAACCAGTATATATAACTGCATATAATATAACTTTACAAAATATCCCTATTTAACCTAAATCCTAATACACTCCCTCACTCCCTCCCTCTTACTCATGTCGTAGCGCACACTAGGGGTGTTCAAAACCGACCCAAACCGAACAAAACTAACTAACCATACCAAAAAATAAAAAAGTCACATTTTGTTGTTTTTTATGGTTTGGTTTGATTTTCGATTCTGACACTGAAAATCCTAATTGAACTGAACCGAACTAGTTCACATAAAAACCCTAACAAAACCAACCCCCAACACATAACCTAGCACCACTCTCACTCTGACTCCACTCTAACGAAGGAAACCCTAAGTCCCAGCACCGAACACTTTCGTCCTCCCACCTTCCACACTTTACAGCACCGTTTTCCTCCACAACATTGTCGTCCTCCATAGCACCGTCACCTGACAGCATCGTTTTTTAAAATATTTTATGATGTAACCAACAAAGTTTCTAATTCAACATTTATGATATCTTCTCAATATTTTAATAACTTTTGTAAAATATTGTCTACAATTAAGCATTGAATGGAAAGCTTAGGTCTTGTGCTTTCAGGCATGGTTGAGAAAATAAAGTCTAAGTATGATAAGTATTGAGACAACATAAAAAATAAAAATATGATGATTTTTATTGCAGTGGTTGATGATCCTAGCTATAAGCTTCAATTGATCAAGTGGTGTTTTAAGAAGTTGTATGAAAAAGAAGATGCGGATTTCTTGACTTCAAAAGTGAAGGGGACGCTTTTTAAGGTGTTTGATAGCTATAGGCTGTTTGGTGAGATTGGTAACTATCAAAGATCTACTCGTCAAGATCCTCTTAAAGTTGGCGCACAAGAGCTTGATACAAATAAAACTTCCTTTGCTATTGAAATTGAGAAGGAAATGCAATTCAATGAGAGTGTTAACAAGAATGAGGTGGATTTATATCTTATGGAGGTCTTTGAGAAGAGTGGCATTCAATTTGACATCTTAAACTGGTGAAAAGTGAATTCCAATAAATATCCAATTCTTGGGCAGATTGCAAGAGATGTCTTAGCGATGCCAGTTTCCACAGTAGCTTTAGAATCGACTCTTAGTACAGGAGGAAGGGTGTTGAATAATTATAGGAGTTCTCTAATTTCGATGACAGCTGAGGCATTAATTTGTACACAAAATTGGCTCCAAAACTCTCCAAAACTTGTTCTTGAGGAGCTCATAGAGGATTTGGAGAAGTTGAAATTAGGTATGGTTAAGTTTCGACCGAAAATTTTCTTTATTACCTTTGAATAATTTTTAATGTAGTTTTTATTTATATATATTATTTGTTATGATTGTTTCTTACGAAGAAGATTCTAGTGTTAAGTCTGATTGAGTATATTTTGTATGGTATTAATTGTTCTCTTTAATATTAGAATGTAAAATTAGATTAAAATATTTTCTACTACACACCAAAACGTAGCTATTTTTTGCTGGAAATTTATTTTTATCTTTTATTGTGTTGACTATTGAACTTTGGATGACTTTAATTGTCGTAATTTAATTTCTTTTGTCGTTGAATTTTTTTTGGATCAAGACTTTTTTTTAGTTATTGTGCATTTGTGTTATATGATTTCAATTTTATGACATTGTAAAACAGTAGGATAATTTTTTATTGAATTAATTGAATAAACCGAACTAAACTAAATCGATTTCAATTGGTTTGGTTTGTTTCGGATGATCTCGATAAAAAATCAAACCAAATCGAACCGCAATTTAATTAAACGATTGGATCATATGACTTTTTCTTAAAAAATGAACCAAACCGCACTGCAAACACCCCCTAGCGCACACGACCTCTCACTTCTCACTCACGCCCAAATGACAAAAACTGCTCTGTGCTCTCTCACTCGCAGTCACAGTTTCACAATGCACCCTCCTCTTTCAGTCATAGACTCGTAGTCCTCTAGTTTTTTCTATCGTCGCCGTCCAGCCATCCAGTAACCCTATTTTCTTCTACGTCTATCGATGCAACTTTTCGAAGCGTTATTGTCTTCCGAGTTTGATTTGTCATCGTTTTCTCAGTTTGTATCACTACCGTAGCGCTGTTGTCTTCCGAGTTTGATTTGTCGTCGTCTTCTCAGTTCATATCATCGCCGCCTTCTCGAATTGCAACACCTTCTTCTTCTCACTTTGCAGTTCACAACATTGTTGTCTTCATAGTTCATAGTGCCTCGTCTTCATATCTTTGTGATTTGAAGTTCTAAATTATTTTTTGGATTTAATTCTTCTACTTCTTCTTCTTCTTCTTAGTTCACTCTTCTCCCCTTACAGTTCCCAGGATCGTTGTCTTCATAGTTTGCAGTGCCTCATCTTCGCATATCTGTGATTTGAAGTTCTAAATTTGATACTTCTTTGTTCACTCTTCTCACTTTGTAGTTCACAACCAGGGACAGACCCATATAGTATCATAAGGGGATAAGGGGTTACTTGCCCCCACTCTTATTTTATTTTATTTTTTTAAAGATATACATATATAATATGTCCCTATTTTAAATTTTAAATGATTCCACTATAAATAAACTTAGTCCAATTATTTAAAGTCCCAAACTCACTTTTTCTTTCCATCATTTTAACTATTAATTAGTCTAATTAAATTTAGTCTTTTTCCATTCTTAAATTTTAGTCGTCATCACTCCTTTAATCTCTTAAATCTTCTTATTAGTTTCAACCTTCTTTTTTCTATTCTTTTTCTAGTGGCCATCTTCTTCATAAAAAGATAAATTTTAAATTCTCTATTTATTTTTATATAACTCTCTAAGACTATATGTATTTTTTAATTTCATTGTTTCTCTTTTTGATATTTTTAATTACAAATCTTAATTTAAACATTTATAATTTAGGTATTGATCTAATTTTTTTATTCTCTTCATAAATTTATATATTTTATTTTATTCTCAATTTAGTGATTCTTATTATTTATTTATTTATCTTTCATTCTATTTTATTATATGTAATTATGTTGCATAAAAATTTCTAAAGCTAATTGATCAATTTACTAATTTAAAATATATATTTTTTATTTATAGAAATAATAAGGAAAAAATATTAAAAAAATATTTTTCATTCTATTTTATTATATATAATTTTTGGTTTTTTTTATTCAAATAATTAATGTGTACTTTTATTTTTTTAAATTTAAATTAATATATCTTTTGATAGTAATGTATATTATTTTTGCCCCTTTAATATAAATTTTTTGAGTCCGTCACTATTCACAATGTCGTTATCTTGATAGTTTGCAGTGCCTCGTTTTTGTATTTTTGTGATTTGAAGTTCTAAATTATTTTTTAGATTTGGTTATTTGTTGTTAGTTTTGTTTTTTGATTTTGATCTGATATTTGTTTATGATTTATTGTTTTGATTTTTAGTTATGATTATTTGTTTTTGGTCATGATTTTTGTTTAGCATTTTGGATCTGATTATTTCTTCGTGATTCTAATTGTATCTTCTATTCTGATTTTTTTATTATAATTGTTTGTATGATTATTTGTTTTGTGTTTTTATTTTTTATTTAGGATTTTTATTTTGTTTTTATTTTTTTGGTTTTAATATGTGATTTTAGCTATAGTTATCAAATTCGGTTCGATTCGGTCGGTTTGACCGAAAATTCGGTCACTTAACCAAGTCAAATCACTCGTTGAACCGTTTATGCAATAGACTCGGTCGAATTCGGTTCGATCCGACGGTTTTATGTAAATCCGGTGACCCGGCCGGTTAATCCAACCCGGTCCGGGTCATGTTTATTAAATCTTTTTATTTTTTCTTTCCTGAAACGGCATCGTTTCAGACCCTCCCCACCCCACCTCTTTTGAATGAACCCTAACTGCCTGGCGTCGCAGAATGGAACTCAGCCATCCCCTCCCAAACCCTCGTCTCTCTGTCTCTTCTCTTCGTCATCACTTTCTCGAGCTCGGCGTCCGCATCCCCTCACCCTCACCTCGTCTCTCCCCTCATCGTCAGTTCATCACTCCCTCAGCGTCGTCATTTCGTCACTCTCAGTCTCTGGGTCTCTCATCTCGTCGCTCTCTCGGTTTCTCACCGTGAGTCTGTGACCCTGTGTTCGCGTCGTCGAAACCAATGAAGCAACATCTACTCCCTCGGGTGGTGGTGGTGGTCGTCTTCTCTACCAGGCGAGCTCCAGTTTTCGACCTTGTTTTTTCTCTAGTTCAATGTTGATTTCGGTGAATCTGGTGGTTGTTGAATATGGTTTTTGCTGTTTTATTTAGTTTTTTGAGTTGTTGTTGCTGTTATTTCTCTAGTTTGATGCTAATTTTGGTGAACCTGAGCAAATTTTGAGTTGTTGCTGTTCTTTCTATTTGTTTAATGTGGTCTTTTGACGTTTAGAGTTGTTGTTACTGTTCATTCTCTGATTCGATGTTAATTTTGGTGAACCTAAGCAAATTTTAGAGTTGTTGCTGTTCTTTCTGTTTATTGAATATTGGTTTTTTAGAGTTGTTGTTGCTGTTCTTTCGCTGATTCAATGTTAATTTTGGTGAACCTGAGCAAATTTTAGAGTTGTTGGTCTTTCTATTTGTTGAATGTTGGTTTTTTAGAGTTGTTGTTGCTGTTCTTTCTGTTCTTTCTCTGGTTTGATATAAATTTTAGTTAGAATTATTGTTGAATCTGGCAGTTGCTGCTCTTATTTGATTTTTTAGAGTTGTTGTTGATCCTGAGGAAATTTTAGTGAACTTAGATTGAATAGTTAAATTCGTTGTTGATTATCATTAGTGAACTTTTGGTGGTTGTTGATTATCATTAGTTGTTGCTGTGTTTCTTTTGCTTGAATGGAAAGGCTTTCCAACTAGCCATTGTACCTGAGATTGCGAGAAGTCCTTCCTCTTCTTTGGAGCTTGTTCTTGTTCCCAGGGGTAAGTTCTACTGGTTTGTGGGGAAGCTCTTGTTTTTTCTTTCAGGAATTGGTTGGTGGCATGGACACTTAGACCTTTCTTATTTTTAGTATTTGTGACAATCATAGAGTTTATAATAATAGAGGAAAGACTGATCCTGCTTGGGGTCATTGTAAACAAATTGTGGATTTACCAATTGTGTTATCTTTCACTCACCTTTGTTGATATAAATTAAAAAAGTATTTTGTACTAGGGACTAATATATTATCTTTTTTTAGATAATTAGTTATGTTTAAAAATTAATATTGAACTATTAATGTTTGCAAAGATTTATATTTTAATTTTTAAGACATTATTTTAATTTTATTCATATAATTTAAATTTTTTTTAGTAATGACTGGGTTGACTGGGTGAATTAGTGACCCACCGGTTGAACAAGTGACCCGGTCGTATAACCGGGTTGATTACCGGTTCGGTTCTGATAACTATGATTTTAGCATGATTCTGAAAATTCAACTGGATTGATCGGTTCAATTGGAAATCGGTTATTTGACCGATTCGGTTCAAACAAAAAATTATTGACAAAAAATCGGTGAAAGAATCGGTTAAATTGACGGTTAATCAATGAACCAATTGAACCGTCCGGTTTTTTTTAAAGATTTCCGGTTTTTAAAATTGTATATATAAAAAAACAAAAGACCCCCCTCTCTCTCTCACTTTCCAAACTGCACCGTACCCCTTGCTAAACCCTATCAGAGACAACGGCTCCAGCCACCACCACCACCAGCTGCAGCAGGCAGCAGCCCCCGCCACCAGCTGCCACTCGCCCTCTTCTCGCCGTGGAATTTCTGTTTGGACACATCGCACGTCGCTCGAGTCGCCCAGCTCACAGTCGCACGTCGCTCATCTCGTTGCTCGCCTCTTCGGTCACCTCGCCGTTGCTCACCTCAACGGTAAGCACTCCTCGGCTCCTCCCTCACTAGTGACTGCTTGCTGCTTGCTTTCTTCAGTGCTTCGTCAGTTTTATTTTTAAAAATTTTATTGATTTATACTTCACGGGTCGTCTACTGTCTCTGTCGCCGGTTTGCCGCCCAAATCGCCTCTCTGCTCGCCTCTCAGTTCTCCGCCGCGAGTGATAATGTGTTGCCGTTTGCTTCTTCGAGGTCGTCGACGGTAATCTCCTCGCCTCCAACCTTTCGTTCTTCCCTGACTCCCTATATCATTGCCGTGGGTTCTTCAGTTACTGTTAAATTAATTTTGGGTTCATCTTTTTTTTTTCCATTAATTTTAAGATTGTGAGCTGAGTTTGTGTTCTGAGTTTGGAATTGGATTATTTATTTAATTTGTTGAATGCTGGTGTGATTCTGAATTCAATTTAATTTGAATTCGGAGTTTGGAATTGGATTCAATTTAGTTTTTTGTTGCTGATATGTTTTCAGTTTAATTTGGAGTCAAGAGTCAGAAAATGTTGCTGATTAATGGATTAGAATCCCCAAAACTAACTATGAATATATGCTTTGGCTCTCTTATATTCAGCAGATTTAGAAATTTGTAATTGAATTAAACTTTGTTTTGTGTTACAATTGTATGATGTTTGGTTTGAGGATTTTTACTATTCAGTAAATAGAAATGATGCTCTTATTAAAAGTTTTTGAATACTTGATTATTAGAAGTTATTGTTAAACTTTTTGTTCCGAATTTTTGTCGCTGATGTGGTGAGTATTATTGCTAACTGCTTGATTTGAACTTAGAAATCAATAGAAATTTTTTTATTTTGTAAATTTTTAGTGATAAATTATGGACATGATGAAATTTTGAAATTAGAAATGATTGAATTTGAATATCTGAAATTATATATTGAATTTTTAATAATTTTATTGTATATTTAATTAAACCGGATCAACCATGATTCCACCCCGGTTAGATCATTGAACCATTGAACTCGTCACTTGACGGTTCAATGACCGGTTCGGTTCTTATAACCTTGGATTTTAGTACACTTAGATACGATTAGATGATTAAAACAAGATAATTTTTTAAATTAATTGAAAAACTGAAAAAACCGAATTGGTTTGGTTTGGCTTGATTTGGTTTAACTCGGTAAAAAAACTAAACCAAACTAAACTGAAGAATTAATATGAAATTGTATCGGATGACTTTTTCTTAAATAACTGAACCAAACCGCACCGCGAACACCCTTAGAATCAGTTACCCACATGCTTGGCTCATGCTCTGAATCAACTGCTGCGTGAAGATTAGCTGAACTTCCAGTACCAGACTCTGATGTGGAAACTTGGAAATGGTTGGTAATCTCTTTGAAGAATTTCAAAGAGGCAGAGACAAAAAAGAGGAATAGGGCCGCACACCTGGTTTGGAGCTATAGAAAGCTCGAAACTTGCTAGTCAGCTGCTGGCACCTATCAAAGAAGTTCGTTTCGCCATGAATGCATCTGAAGAAGCTTGATTAGTTCTAGTGTTTTGATGATGGATAAGCTTATCTGTTTTATGATTGTTAGAAACTATAATATCGTGAAAATTCCCATTTTTAACCTTGCTGTTGTTCTCTTTAGCTTATATTTAATTGCTAATCAAATAAAATAACCTATCTTTAGGAAAAAAAATTATGAACATTAAATTATTTATTTAGAATTTAAGAACAAAAAATTTCTATGAGAAATCATGCATAATGGGATCCCAGTTTGGCAGGAGCTCAATCGAAAAATCTACAGTGTTATGAATCTGTTTTTTTGGTAATTTTATGATTCTATCCGTTTGGAATGAAACAAGTTATTTCAATATTTCTTAGTTTGATTATGAATATCATGGTTTGTTTTGGTTTTATTTGTTGATTTTTCTTCTTCTTTTGGTTATTTATTTATTCAGGGTTAGTCTCTGAATCAAGTAGTAGTGCATACTTGAAAGAAATGAATCCATTTCATTTTCAGTCTGTACCACCACCTCATCCTCTTGGACCTCCTCAGTTTCCAATGTTACCTCCTGATCCACCAAGTTCAAGTTCATTTTGGCAAAACCGAAATGTTTGTGAACGCCTCAGAGAATTGCAGGACACTCTTAATCTTGCAAAGGCAATGTATGTTTTTATTTTGGCTTCATATATTACTTTCACTTTTTTAAACTTAATGTTTCTCCAAAATTAATAGCTTTTATGCTGTAAGCTAGTTAATTATATTCTTATCAAAATAATAAACTTGCTGTTTTTCTTAGGCAAAAGGAGCTAGAGATGTTGATGATGATCAAAGATGGTAAAGTGTCTTTAGAAGATGTGAAACATGGATCTAACGAACCTTACCTGTCTGGTTTTCTAGAATGTTTGCAAGACAGAAGGGTTAATATAGAATCCCAAGAATCATTGGCAGTTGAAGCAGCTAATTATTTGATGTCAAAGCTAAGATCTCAGCTGGAGCCATTCAGATATGTTGCGGATGAAGCAAGTCCATGGGAGGAGAAATCTGCGGCTGCAAGGTTTGCAAATAAAGTGTACAAGTCCAAAAGAAATAAGCGCTGGCGGAAGAAGAAAAGGAAGCGTATTGCAGAAATGCTGGCAAAGGTTACTTTCCCTTTGTTTTTGTGAGATATTTTCATTGCCCTTTATTGTAGCCGTTTCTTGAAACCCGTTTCTATGTTTGGCTCCTTAGTCCTTTCTTTATCAAAAAATAAAAATTATAGGAGCAGGAGGAATTTCATTGCATTGACCGAGAAGCTGATGAATGGAGAGCAAGGGAGATTTCTAAGGATGTTGCAAACTGCAAGGTATTGATGTTTTTGCCTGCTTACTTTTTACTTTGAATTTGCTAGTGAGCTTTTGCTGTTGCCAGGCTAAAGAGGAAAAGCATATCTGCTGTCTGCATGGATTAATTTATGTCCAAAATATGAAGCACATGATTCTCAAAATCAGATATATGATTGCGGTATTTGGCAAAATTCAAGGATTAATTGGTGGCTTGGTGGCTATATATGAATGGCTATAAATTTAACTTCTCAATTTTTTACTTTTTTTTATTTTTTTGTTATGTTTTTCAAATCCTCATTACACATAATTATAGTCAACATGTTGCTACAATATTGTTTGTATGCTATTTTTCTAGATTAAGAGAGCAGCTAAGTTGTAAAGCTTTCAGTTCATAATATTTCCAATAACATATTTCTGTGTATTGCTTCAAATTGTTTACATGCTATATGCTATTGCTTCGTTTGCTGCTATTTTTTCTTTATTAGTTTCTTAGTGAGATGTGAGAAATGGTGAAATTGAGTAATTGTGTAATCTGTTTGCACATTTGATTAGTATAGATATATTATCAGTTGCTTCAGTTTGAACTGCAATTTATACATGTCTTAGGGATGTCTAAAACATGTCTTTTGCAGGTGGAAAAGATGAAGGAAATTGCTAAGATTAAAGCCAAAGAAGAGAAGAGGAAATTAGAGGCTGAGGTAAACTTCCTTTTTGTACAAATGACTGGTAAATCATTGTTAAATTGTGGATTATGTTAACTTTGAATAACTTGTCAAATGTTCTATAGAATTTAGCAATGTTATGTGATGACTTTTATATCTTGTGTCTACTGACTACCTAAGTTATGTGAAACCTTTCCATCATGCTATGCTTCTTAGCAGTTTACCATCATGTTCTGTTCTTTTGTTCTGTAGTTCCTTTTCATGTTGTCTTTGTCAAAGGCATCCATTGCCTCTTTCTTTACAAGTCCATTTTTTTACTTTCGAATCTTTTGTAGAAATTTCCCCATCTAGCTGTATGTTTATTCTATCAACATGAATCATTTTATTTTTTATCCCACACTACTTACTCCATACTTTTGGGGGTTGATTTTGTTACATTACATTATTTCACATCACAGCTTGAAATGCTCTTGGTTGTGGAGAAGCTTCAAGAATTACGCTCCATAAGGATTCAAAAGTTGAAAAAACAAGGTGACTGAAGTGTAATATAAATGTGTGTGTGTATATATATATAATGTAACATTCAGTTTCTTTCATACTTGACGCGACCTTGGTTCTTTACAAATTATGCAGGCCATTTTCTTCCTGAGGAGGATGACAAGTTTCTTGAGAGAGTTCAGGCTGCAGTGGAAGAAGAGGAGCGTGAAGCTTTGGCTGCAGCGAAAACAGTTGCTGCTAAAGATGCGATAGCAACTGCTGAAGAATCCAGGAAAGCTAGCAAAAATCAAGGGATGCTCTCAAAAGAAAGTAACACCGACACTAAAATTGAGGAGAACAAAGAGAAAACGGTTGATAAGGTGCCTGAAGAGGGATCTGATGCCGTTGAGTATAAATCAAGTAAAATTGCTTCAGAAGGACAGAGTAGTGGTGGAACATATGATCCTTTGGCAAATTTACCTATTGAGTTCTATCATTATTATCATGGCAGCAACAATGACATGGGAACGCTTATTGAGGTATTTTCAACTACTTTATCATCAAATTCTTAATGTATATTACCTTCTCTCCTTTATCTCTTCAGAATTTGTATGTTATCAGTTGAATTCTTTAGTATTGAAGACTGCTACTTTTACTTCATTGATACACTAATAGCCTAATAATACTATTTCCCCCCTTTATACCTGCTTAAATTTAACCCATTCATACATTCATTTTGATTTATTGATTATTAAGAATTTTTTCTGAGTGATCTCATGCAGGTTAGAAGAGGGTGGGATGCCTATATCAGACCAGGAGGAAGGTAAGAAATAAGAAAAAAAAATGAAGCTTTTCTGCTAATTCTTCATTATTTGGGTTAATTGGTTGGTATACCCTTAAAATTAAGGGATGATATCAATTTAATTCGACGCATAAATCTCATCCAAAAAAAGAATTTACACTTATGTTTAACATGTTAACTCTGTATTTCACTAATCTGTTTTTAACCCCTTTTTGTTTTGGTGCCGCACTTCAAACAGCCGCATACCAGGGCACTGGGTTCAGCCTCCTCCTCCAGCCAATGAGATATGGGCTTCTTACTTGGTCAAACCCAAATGATTGCTAATTCATTGCCAATTTTGTGTAAAAAATTTCAGATGATTAGTGTTGTTTTGCTACCTATGAAGTATGAACTGTGTTCATGACCAGCCAGGTATTAATGGTGTGGGGTGAAATGTATATTGTAGTAATCTTTTGTATGCAACCAATCATTTGTAAGTATTTTATTCAAATCAAAGACCATAGCATAATATTGTTGAATATACAGTAAATAAATGAAAAAATAATTTCAGAATCATTTTTCAGAATTGCAGAGGTGATGAAATCTGATGAAAAGTTGTATTATTCCTTCTTCACTGCCATTTATATCAAATGTTTTCTTGGGACGTGGAATGGTGTACCAAAATTAAATACAAACTATCGGCTAAACTAGTTCACACACTCGTGGAATGGTTTAGTCTCTTAATTTTTTTTTTCATTTGAAGTAATAAAGTGGAATCTTTTATCATATATTTTATAAGTATATATTTTATAAGTGAGATTAAGAAAAAATATAAAAAAATATTAAAGGGTTGCAAATAAATTGAGAGGATCTATATTCTTCGTCTATAGGTGTATGTGGGTTGCAAATAAAAAGCATATCTATTTATCTATTTTTAATATGATGAAAATTTACATGCATTAGTTTTTATGTAAAGTTGATATTTAAGAATTCTTAGATAGTTTAATAAGTTTAATTAAATTATTATTTACGATTCTTAATTATAAATTTTACATGAAAATAATTGCATATGAATTTTCATGATAAAATAAAATTTTGAAATAATTTTACGGCCAAAATTTTGGTGTAACTGTCGTCTCCTCATTGATTTTTAGTTTTTACTGTCAAAAGTTGGTCTCTTCATTTTTAATTTCATTCTCATTCTCGTTAATTCATTCTTTGATTCCTTCTCCTTAATATCATTATGTATATCAATAAGGACATTCATAAAATCTATCTGAAAAAAAAAAGGGTAAAAACGGTAGAACAGGTAATAATTTATAAGAGGTTTTTTTAACGATTTAAGATGTATGTTAGTGAATATATTAAGTGATTGTATAAAAATATCATTTGTAGAGCGTAATATCATAAAAAAGACGGTAACAGTATTTAATTTTCTATTATACAATCTCAACAAAAATCATTCTAAAAACAAACATAATTAAGATAGATCAGACATTAATATTTAATGTATTATTTCCACACATTAATATAATTATTTTTCAATTTTCTAAAAATATGTATTGTTAGAGGTAATAATTAGTCCTTAATCATTTAAAGACAAATAATTGATATGCAAAATAAAATTCAAATATTTCATACATAATCAAAATCTTAATTAAATTCTTAAAATTTTTTGATATATATTGATTTAAAAAAAAAGAAAAGTATGAGGAGACAATATCCTTATTATACAATACATACAATGAGATTTAATTGAAATTAAAATTAAATTATGGGTAATTAATTAATTTTGATTTCTTTCTAATTTAAAATTTGAAACAAATTAGGTTACCGTCAGTTATAGAATCAGAACAACGAACTCTCTCTCTCAAGACGGCGTGACCTCCATTCTCTCGATTAATCCGACAATTTCGCTGCTTTAGCCCTCCGTCCGACACCATCGCCATCACCACCGACGACCACCATTGCCTACCCCCTCTCTCTCCCGTCTCTTCTCTTTTTCTTCCCTCTTTCTCCATTTCTTCTCAATCCCCTGTACGCTACCCCTGTCTCTGTGCAAAGCCTAACCCTGGCGAGAAACCCCAGTGCAACCCAGCAGCGGCTGAGCTTTCTGCCGCTACAACACCGCCTCTGCTATCCCTCTCTTTTCATTCTTCTCCTTTCACTAGCGCAGGTTCCATACTTCCTCCTTCCCGTGTTCTTTCGTTTATTTATTTTAACTAATTTTTAATTCTGCTTTTAGTGTTTAGATTAGGCTTAGATTAATGAATTGATACTTTTTGGATTCCAAAAAGTTTGATGGCTGATTTTTCTGAATTGATTGCTGCTTAAATTGAGTGTAAAATCCCTATTTATATATTGTGCACACCATATACTTGATGAAATGCCTGAGTGAAACTTTTTATTTAATTCCTATGTTTGGCCAGCATTTGTCTTAAATTTTGTTATCTTTAGGCATTCCGTCGCAGCCGGCTTGCGTCTTCCTTACGACGTCGGCATTCGTAAGTTAGAGGGATTACAAGTGGAGTCAGGCTTGAGACGTCCATCACGCCTCGGAAGAATATAATGGAGTTGAATTTCATTCAACCGCTATGTGGTGTTCTATTGGCCGTCAGTAATGAAAATTCATCAAATTCACATAACAATGATCCCAACCATTGCATAGAAGAGGGTGAGGAATCCAACAAGGTAAACAATTTACGTGGAGGCATGCATAGCTGATGGTTATTTGTTTATGATTTTCATTCATTCCACTTAGTGAAAGTAGGGGGTTCTTTTTTATGTTAAATGCTTCAGTAGATGCAACAGAAGCACTCCACATACAATCACTTCTATGGTTTTATTAAATTCTTTTTATGGTTAATGGACGAAGAATTCGCATGTGATAATTCAATGTCAAGTATATTTGATATGTGCAGAATTTGCGTATGATAATGATTCCAAAGCTCCACTGGAACCGTATTAGTGAAGTATATAATATAAAATCTAGCTAATGGAGATGTGGTTATTTAGACTCTTTATAAAAATAATTGTTAAATATTCAGGAGATATGAATTCATGGTTGACTAAATATTTATCTTGTATATTTAGATTAGCTATATTTATATGATGAATAAACTAGATAGAGAATAAATTAAATGTCGCTCCAGCACATGATTAAATTAATCCGACCTTGTATGATTATTTAGTATATTACTATGCAAGTAGTTAATTGTTGCCATTTTTTTGTGTTGTTTAGCAGGTGGTTCCTCTGGAGGCCTCTCAAAATATGGAATTTGGTGCTCCGGTTTGCCGACATGAGCGCCAACAAGCTGGTAGCTACATGTCTTTGTTAAGCTCATTCGACAGTGTAAGAACCGTTACTAATCAACCGGTTAACTAAGTGATTAATTGTCCAAATTAGATTTTGAAAAGTTAGAGAGAGAATTTGAGGATTTAAAGGTGATTTTTGGACTCAGTGGGTCTTTCTGAGTCAGAAAATGTGCTTTCTGCGAAAAACTGTGAAAAACTGCGAACTGGCAGTTGAACCGGTTCAAGTATGCCCGGTACCGCACGAGAAAAGTGAAAAACTGTAAAAAAAAAACCTTAGAAAAACATTAGAAGTTGAAAACCGGGAGTTAATTTTAAAGATTTGACCCGAAGTTGGGCCAAACGGACTAAAAACGCTAATGGGTTGGATCGGACCCAAGTTGGACCCAAGCCCAACATATAAAAGGCTCATTAAGTGAACTAAACCAGCCACAACTCCATTAAACACACACACACACAGCAGAAAAGAGAAAGGGGAGGAAAGGAAGAAGAAACACTATTCACCCACTTCTTCTTTTGGCAATATCTCGAGCTACGGTGCTCCAATTTGCGTGCCGTCAGCGGCTACGCGTTCCTTGTGACGAGCTCTACAAAACTCATGTAAAAAACTGGTAAGAAAAGCTCAAATCCCTCTCAGTTTCTCTCTTCAAAATTTCGGGTTTATTAGGACTTTGGGTTAAATGAGTTTTTGTGATTTTGGATATTTAGGTTTGCTTTAATCCTTGCTTAGCTTTGGGTTTTGACATCCAAATCTGGTGGAAAAGGTAAGAGACATTGAACCCTTATGAAATTTTGATTTTTGATTTACCCTAGGTTGATTTATGATGGTTTATGCATATATAGTTTGATTATTGTGGCTTTAGGAGCAATTAGAACTTAATTGTGCTTATTGGAGTGGAATTGAAAGCTTGGATTGTGGTTGGAAGCTTTTTTGTGCTAATTTGGAGATTTGTTGCATATAGGAAATCGGCCAAAGTATGGTTTCGGTTTTCTCTATGTAGTATATAATATTCATGGACACTTAGGCTAGTGACCCATAGGATAGGTTTGAAAATTTTATGTTGTTGATGATTGTTTGTGTTTATGAGGTATAACATT
Organism: Arachis duranensis; assembly: GCF_000817695.3. Lineage (NCBI taxonomy): Eukaryota > Viridiplantae > Streptophyta > Magnoliopsida > Fabales > Fabaceae > Arachis > Arachis duranensis. Next base: position 17,074,490 of record NC_029773.3, on the reverse strand, counting down.
TTGATGTTGTTGTGGTTAAATGATGAAGTTGAGATATGATGGATGTGGATGAATGAGTATTGTTAAGTATTGAATTGAAATCATGGTTGGGTTGATGATGAGAATTGATGATGATATGATGATGATTGGTGGCTATGTTGTATATGTTATAATTGAGATTTTGGATAATGAAATGTGAAAGAAAATGTGGTATGATTGAATGTAATATGATACAAAGGTTAATCTTGATGAAAAGTGGGGTTTTGAATGGTTTGGTATGGTTTTGGAAGGTGTATGGTAAGAGAATGAGAAAATTGTGAAGTTTGGTAAAATTGGGTTTTGGTTGAACTTTGTTTGATCATAACTTTTGTCTCAGTTTTTGAAATTGATTGAAATTTGTTTAGAAATAAAGATCTTTGAAAACCCTTTAAATCGATATAAAGTTTGCAAAATTTAGAATTTGTAGAGGAAGTTATGATCATTCAAAGTTGGTGTTAAAAATCTGAAATTCTGCAAAGTTGCAGAATTTCATGATTTCTAATATGTGCGGATGCACACCCTTGTGCAGCCACACACCCTACGAAAATTTTGACCTTTGCAGATGCATACACCTGTGCGCACGCACAGGCAGGGAAGTGCGTTCTGTTTGCCGCGCTAGCATAGCTTGTGTGTGCACATATCTAAGGGAAAATTTCAACTTGTGGGGACGCACAGGCCTATGAGGATGCACACATTGGGAAGACCATTCTGTTAGGGGCGCTAGTACAGATTGTGCGAGTGAACAGATTCTGTAAATTTTGCCACCTGTGCGTACGCACACTTTTATCCGTATGCACACATTTTGAAATTTCCTGGGCGTGCGCACGCACAGATCCCTGTGCGACCGCACACATCTTGTTTCTCAAATTTACTTGTTTTTCAACTATTTTACCTTCCCAACAAGGTTCTAAACTTCTATAAAACCATTTTAAGACTTTTGGGCTTGGTTTTTAGTATTTAGAAAACGGAGGCCTAGGCTTCTGGTGGGCTAAGGATGATTTGATGTCATATGAAGGGTGATGGACATATGAGATGAGAAATCATGATTTGTTGATGTTGGAAACTGAATTGAGAATGGACAGTGGTTAAGATGAGTCGAGGACTTTGAATGAGATGATGGATCCATGTATACCAAAATTGTTTTCTGAAAAACCACTGAAGTACTGATTTGTACTGAAATTATGAGACGATATGCGCCTGACAGGGATGGTGGTTAATCCCACCTGTCGAGGTAGCGGCGGCGGCATAAGGATGGTGGTTAATCCCGCTTACGTTGAGATGTGAGGTCTGAGGCAAGAGTATCCCGCTCGCATCCCTTCGAATCTATAGAGCGTGCAGGCGCCGGTACCTGGACAGTGATCCGGGCACTATATCTCGGGGGTTCCATATGAGAAATTCGAAGGGCAACGTCTCCATGGAGATGTGTCAGGTTGGCAGTTGAACCGACACTGTGATATCACAGCCAGTAGGGCAGGCATTCACTATATGCATTTTCTACCTATTTGTATGCTTTGACTACTTTAAATGGCTTGCCTATTTGTATAACATGCCTATTTGCTATTTGAATTAATTGCTTTATATGCCAATACTTGTGTTTTACTTGCATTCTAAATTATTTGTGTTTTCTGTTGGGATTGAGAAGGTTCGGAAGGCGGTGGCGATGGGATCGCATGGAAGATAGGTTGGTTAAGGCTGTGGGATAGCAGTGCTTGGTTAGAATAGAAATCCCCTAAGATAGATAACCTGGTTTATTTAAGTTATGTTGGTATATTATGCTTATCTGTTTTAGAATGCTTTAAGCTTGAATCTTGTGATGGATATGGAGCTTAGGATTGCCTTTGACGTCTCGGGGTCTTATATCCTACATCACTGGGCACTGTTACCATACTGAGAATCTTCGGTTCTCATTCCATATTTCTGTTGTGTTTTTCAGATACAGGTCGCAACCTACCTCGGTGAGTTATTTTGGATGGTGACAGAAGCGAAGGATCTTGGATTCTTTTGGAGTCTTCTGTTTATTTTGTTTATACATCTCTCACTTTTGTATTTTGTCCTTGCCTAGAGGCTTGTATATGAGAGAACAAAACTTATATAAGCTATTTCTACTATCTGTTTTCTGTATATCTGTATATGGCTAGCCGGCTTAAACTTCGCGGGCCGTGGCTAGATTCTTATGATATTATGCTCTATTATTTTGTTATATCATATCTATATCTTGTGCTTTTAAGCTAGTAGCTTCGTTAGTTCGTTTTGCACTTTTCAAATCCTATTTTGAACTATATCCTTCATCGGGCTTCTACATATATTAATTCCTTCTATATATGATATGTATGAGCTTAGAACTGTCGTAATCTCTGATTAACCTTTACTTTACGATGCGAGGTAAGGCTTAGGCTAATTAGGGTGTTACATTTAGTGGTATCAGAGCGGTTCGTCCTCGTGAGCCTGAGGGATAGACCGATTGTGTTTCATTGCATACTCTGTGTGTCTTTTCTTTGATGCTATTAGGTTATCTGTTTGATATATGCATAGCATGCTTGTTTGTGAGTGCCTGTTTGGGATAATTGGAGCACTAGACTTTTGATATTGAAACTGATCACCTTGATATCGATTATTTGGTGTAGACAGGAACCCTTCATGGCCACTCGCGGACGAGGTCGAACACAAACACGAGAAAGTAGGAATGAGCAACCAGCTGACAATCATGCCGAATTCATGGCGGCAATGGCAAATCTCGCTAATACCATGGAAGCTAATGCTGCAGCGACTCTGCAAGCTGTGCAGAGATTGAGCCAACCGGCCGGGAATGGAAATGGCGAAGGGAATGTTAATGATAAAGCCGAAGGAAACGGCAATAATGCCAGAGGAGTTCCGATGGCCCTGGAGACGTTCCTCAAGGTTCATCCGCCAACTTTTCGCGGATTCACAAATCCTAATGAAGCGGACCACTAGTTCCAAGCAATGGAACGTGCTTTACAGGCGCAACATGTCCCCCTCAATCAATATGTCAAGTTTGTCGCTTATCAGCTAGTGGGAGAGGCCCAGCCCTGGTGGCAAGCTGAGTGCTATTTGCTACAGTTGCAGAACGTCGACATTCCGTGGGAGGTGTTCCGAGCGGCCTTTTACAAGAAGTACTTTCCTGAGTCTGCAAGGGAAGCGAAGGAGATGGAGCTAATGCAGCTGAAGCAGGGTTCCATGTCTGTGGCTGAGTACACCAACAAGTTTGAAGAGATTTGTAGGTTTTCTAGGGTGTGTTAGGGTGACCCGGAGACTTTCGAGAGCTGGAGGTGTATTAAGTACCAGAAGGGTTTAAAGGATAACATTATGACTGATGTGGCTCCTTTGGAGATCCGTGTCTTCTCTGACTTGGTGAACAAGGCTAGAGTAGTGGAAGAGTATGCCAAGACCATGGCGACATCCAAGGATACTCATGGAGGGATCTCTAGTCGGGGGGTGGCAAGTATTTTCACCCAAAAGGACAAAGCTTCAAGAGAGGAGGATATGCGCCTCAAGGCCAAGGGGGCTTCAGAAAGAACAATTAGAATCAATTTCAGTATGCTAAGGGAAGAGAAAATCAGAGTAAGAGTTCTCCGGATTTAGTTTGTGATCGTTGTGGACGTTTTCACCCTTATGACTCATGTAAGATTGGTTTAGGTGGTTGCTTCAATTGTGGGTTGCCTGGCCACATTGCGAGGGATTGCACTCGTGAGAGGAATCAAAATGTGGGCCAGAGTCAGCATCAAGGTCGAGTCTTTGCTGTGAATGCCAAGGATGCTTCCAAGGCAGATCCATTGATGAGAGGTATATGTTTAATTGGTGATAAATCCTTAGTTGCATTATATGATACTGGAGCTTCGAATTCGTTTATTTCGTTTTCTAAAGTTTAGGAATTAAGCTTGAAAGTGTTAGAGTTACCTTGTGATCTGCATATACATACTCCCCATCAAACAGTTATGACTAGGTCAGGTTGTAGAAGAGTAGGTTTCAAGCTTGAGGGTAGAGACTTTGTGCACGAATTGATCTGTTTACCAATGGTGGGGCTAGAGATGATTTTGGGGTTTGATTGGTTGTCGAAGAATTGGGTATTGTTGGATTGCTTTGAACAGACTATTCGGTTTCTGCCAGAAGGAGAGAATGGAGCAGTGGTAGCTACGGGGTATTACCTGAACTCTGTAATGGTGCATTGTAGTGGGGGAGGAGTATCAGGGTTATATTCTGTTGGCTGCTAATGCGTTGGGTGATACCCAGAACTTAGATAAGATTTCGGTGGTTAGCGATTTTCCTGAAGTATTCTCGGAAGATATCCCTTAGTTCCCACATCAAAGGGAAATTGAATTTATGATTGAATTGGTGCCGGGAGCCGGGCCAGTATCTATTGCGCCGTATAGAATGGCTCCGATAGAGCTGGCAGAATTAAAGACTCAGTTGGAAGAGCTTCTGAATAAGAGGTTCATTCGACCGAGTGTATCACTGTGGGAGCGCTAGTTTTATTGGTGAAGAAGAAGGATGGAGGGATGCGCTTGTGCGTGGATTACCGACAGTTGAATAAAGTGACAATGAAGAACAAGTACCCGCTACCAAGGATAGATGACTTGATGGATTAATTGTAAGGAGTTGAAGTGTTTTTCAAGATTGATTTGAGATCCGATTACCATCAGATAAGGGTGAAGGAGGATGATATCCCTAAGACTGCGTTAGGACACGCTATGGACACTACGAATTTGCAGTAATGTCCTTTGGATTAATGAATGCACCTGCTGTTTTCATGGATTACATGAATAGAGTCTTTCGTCCCTTTTTGGACAAATTCGTGGTGATTTTCATAGACGACATCTTAGTTTACTCCAAGACGGCAAAGGAACATGAGGAGCACTTGAGGATTGTGTTGCAAATCTTGAAAGAGCGAAAGTTGTATGCTAAGTTGTCGAAGTGCGAGTTCTGGAAGGAGAAAGTAAAGTTCTTAGGCCACGTGGTGAGCAAAGGAGGAATAGCCATAGATCCTTCAAAGGTAGAAGCAGTGATGGAATGGGAAAGATCAACGATGGTGACAGAAGTGAGAAGCTTCTTGGGTTTAGCCGGATATTATAGGAGGTTTATTGAAGGATTTTCCCGGATTGCATTACCGATGACAAAATTGACAAGGAAAGAAGTGCCATTCATGTGGATGTCAGAGTGCGAAGAGAGCTTTCAGACCTTGAAGCAGAAGTTAACTTCATCACCTGTTTTAATCTTACCGGAACTGCATGAACCGTTTGAAGTATATTGTGATGCTTCTCTGAAGGGTTTGAGTTGCATGTTGATGCAACACCGGAACGTAGTGGCTTACGCATCGCGTCAGCTGAGACCGCATTAGGTGAATTACCCCACTCATGATTTGGAATTAGCGGCGATTGTGTTTGCCTTGAAGATTTGGAGACACCACTTGTATGGAGTAAAGTTTAGTGTTTTTTCTGATCATTAGAGTCTCAAGTACATCTTTGATCATAAAGAGCTAAATATGCACCAGAGAAGCTAGATGGAGTTGCTTAAAGATTATGATTTCAAGTTGAGTTATCACCTTGGAAAGGCGAACGTGGTAGTAGACGCTTTGAGTCGGAAATCTTTAACAATTGCTTGGATGAGAATCAAGGAAGAAGAGCTAGTGGATAAGCTTGTGGAGCTTAAGTTGGATATTGGTGAAGTGGCCGGGAGAGATTGTTTGAACCAGTTACAGATGTCAAGCACGTTTAAATCAAAAATACAAAGGGCTCAGCGAGATGAGCAGAAGCTGCCGCAATTGTTTCAACCAGTTGGTGATAAGAGGCATGAAGAATTCACTAAGGATGATGAAGGGTTATGGAGATACAAAGGAAGGATTTGCGTACCAGATGTAGGGAGTTTAAGGCCAGACTTGTTGTTGGAAGCTCACAAAAGTGGATTTTCTATTCATCCCAGAAGCACGAAGATGTATTATGACTTAAAGAAGATGTTCTGGTGGCCTGGGATGAAGGATGATGTAGCTACAGTGGTATCCAAGTGTTTAACTTGCCAGAAGGTGAAGATAGAGCATCAAAAACCGTCGGGAATGCTTGATGCACCACTATTTCGTGGTACATCTTGTGCTTAATTGAGTGGATTTTATCCACTATTCTCACACTTATTCATACAATTTTGCATGATTTTACAATTACTTCCCAATTTTGTTCTATGATTGAAAACTTGCTTCTTAAGCCTTTAAATTATGTATTTTTAACCCCCCTTTATACCATTCGATGCTGTGATCCGTGCGTTAAGTGTTTTCAGGCTATATAGGGAAGGAATGACTTAGAGGATGGAGAAGAAACTTACACAAATAGAAGGAGCACAAGAATTAAAGGAGATAACCAGCGAGGAGCGACGCGTACGCGTGACACACGAAGAAGACCATCGGCGCGTACGTGTGACTGACGCGTACCGTGACATGCACCACATGCAGAAAATGCAGAAAACGCTGGGGGCGATTTCTAGGCTCTATTTTGGCCCAGTTCCAAGCCCGAAAACACAGAATAGAAGCTGCAGAGTGAGGAAATCATGAGGAGAGGGAGAACTTCTCATTCACATAATTTTAGGTTTTTAGATGTAGTTTTCTAGAGAGAGAGGCTCCTATCTCTAGGTTTTAGGATTCTCTTAGTTTTAGGTTTATTTCTTCATCAAATTCAGGTTCAATGTTCCTTTAATTTAGTTTCTCTTCTACTCTTATTTGTCTTAGCATTCTAGTTTATTTATTTCCCTTGTTGATTATTTTATCTTCTCATTTAGTTTATGAACTCCATGTTAGATTTGATTTTCTATTTAATGCAATTTGAGATATTTCATATTTATGATCGCTTTCTTCAATTTATGTTATTAATGCTCTCAATTGGTTGTTTAGATTTTATTCTCTCTTGTTGCTTTTCTATGCTTTTGTGTTGTACCTTCCAAGTGTTTAATAAAATGCTTGGTTGGATTCTAGAGTAGATTTTTATCCTTTTGGCCTTGGTTGAGTAATTGGTGACACTTGAGTTATCAAACTCCTTTGTTGATTGATAATTGAAAGTTGCTGATTGATTTGGATTCCACTAAAGCTATTCTTTCCTTAGAAGTTGACTAGGACTTGAGGAAGCAAATTGATTCGTTCACTTGACTTTCCTTCAAAATTAGAGGGTTAACTAAGTGGGAGCAATGAACAATTCTCATCACAATTGATAAGGATAGCTAGGATAGGACTTCCAGTTCTCATACCTTGCTAAGAGCTTTTCTAGTTATTAGTTTATTCCTTTTGCAATTTACAATTCTTGTTTCCTATCCAAAACCCCAAAACACACTTTTCCATAACCAATTATAAGCACACTTCCTTGCAATTCCTTGAGAGACGTCCCGAGGTTTAAATACTTCGGTTATTAATTTTATTAGGGGTTTGTTACTTGTGACAACCAAACTTTTGCATGAAAGGATTCTTTTGTTGGTTTAGAAGCTATACTTTTAACGAGAACATATTTGTGAAATTCTTTACCAGCAAAAAATCCGTTCATCAAAATAGCGCCGTTGCCGGGGAATCGCAAACGTGTGCCTTATCATTGGTTATTGCAAATATTTGCTTTTTGCTTGTTTGTTAGTTTTTGTTAGTTTAGGACTTAGTTGCTTATTTTTTTACTAGTTTCTGTTTTTGTTTTCTTTAGCTACTATGAATTCTCACCCCTTTGGCTATGAATTTAGTTCAAATTATGTTGTAGGGAATGGAGGCTATAATGAGAATATGCATCAAGGTTGGAACAGTCAAATATGGGAGGAACCATAAGGATTTGATCAACCCTCTTGGCAACAACCTCCACCAACATACTATGATCAAGAGTCATTCCAAGAAGCATACCAAGATAACGGCTATGGTGAGCACTCTTTTGATTATCAACAACCACCACCATACGCCTATGAACCCCCTCCTCAACATAATTTTGAACCACCATACTCACAAGCACCTTACCACCAAACACCCCCATATGACTCTAATCCTTACCCACTATACCAAGAGCCTTATGAGCCATACTTAGAACCACCACTTCAATATACACCATCTCCATATCCTTATCAAGAAGAACACCTCTGTATTATGAGCCCTTTCTCCCAATACATGAACCCTCCTATCCACTCCAACCTCCATTGGATAACAACACTCTTAGTGTTATTCACCAGCGGCAAGGAGAGCTTCAAACTACACTTATCTCTACTCTCATTGGTCTCACCTCTAAACTTCAATATCTTATATCCCGCAGGGACCAACCCTCTACCTCTAATATTCAACCCTCAAGCTTTAGTGCACCACCACCCTCCGTGCAAGAATACCCATATCCATCAATCCAAGAGAAACATGATCCCAATGACGCTACTGACCCAGAACAAGAGTGAAGAGATCATCTTAGGGAAACAATGGATCAGTTTTACGCACACATACTCCAAATGAAGTAAGAGGAGGCCCAAAAGGTGGAGGTAGGAGAGACCCTTGAAGATGAAGTAGTTGACAAACTAGTGAGGGTTGAACAAGAGGAAAGCTCCATCATTGAAGATAGCTCTACACTAAGTGACATCAAGGAGGAGTCTGATTTTGTATCAGAGCAAGTGGAGAAAGCCAAAACTATAGAAGAAGAGGAAGTAGTTGAAGACTTGGGAAATGCGAAACCTCTATGGGAAAGTCAAGTCATAGAGCCTCCTTCTAAGACGTTTGAAATTGATGTTGAGGAGGGTGTACAACCTCCCATGCCCTTGGTGAGCAATGAAGAAGAGATTGAATTGGAAGAAAGCTACCAAGAGGAAGAGGTTAATATTGAAGAAGCTTGCAAAGAGGTGGAAGTTGTCAAGAAAGAACACAAGGGAGTGGAGCTTGAAATCACTTTGCCAAAGTTATTGGAGACCTCTCCACCTAAGTCACCATCATCTTTCACAACATTCAAGTGGGTAAAATTCATATCCCTTAGCTTTCTCCTTCTACCTGAATATGGTTTACTTGAGACAGATGGTCAACTTACATCTCTTTGTGGCGTTAAGAGTAAGAGGAAGATGGTTAGTAGTTGGAGTTGTCATGCAAGGCTCAATATGGTTGTATGCTCCAAGTTGAAGTGCAAGGATTGGTGTAGAGCTCGATTGAACGGGTCTAGGAAGTTCTTTAGATGTCTCAGTGAGAATTCAGATTGCTTGTCACCCGAATGGAAGCATGAAGATCAAGAAGAAAGAGTGATGACCAATAAGGTTTGGGACCCCAGAATACACTTCAACCTTCATCAATCTTGGAGCCTTGTCACTCTTTCACATTTGCTTGGAGGCTTGACGTGCCTAGTTTGGGATCATGGAGGCTATTGGAATTACAAACATTGGTGGAAATTCCTGGATGAGTTCAAGCACAAGCCACCATGACAAGGAGCTCACCAAATGTTCAACTTAAGGACAATAACTAAAAGTGCTAGGTAGGAGACAACCCACCATAGTATGATCGTTCATTTTCATTCTTAGTTTTATTTTTACCCGTGTTCAATCATACATTCTGCATCATCCCCCGCATTTTGCATATAAAAAAAATGCATTCGACGCGCAAGCGTCCTAGACGCACACGCATCATATGTGAATGCGCAATATATTGGATTGAACAGAAAGTTCTGCGGAGGGGTGCTAGAACCGTGCTTTAAGCACAAGCAGATTCACGCGCACGCGTACGTCACGCATGCGCGTCCCTTGCAGTTTTGGCTACCCACGCGTACGCGTCCAGGACGCGCACGCGTGACCATGGAAATCGGCGTAAATGCGTATTTGCACAAAAATTTATGGTGGTCTAGCGCTGGAACTGTGCTAGAGTCACACAACCATCCACATGTACGCGTCGTTGACGCATTCGCATCGATTTCATTTCATGGACACTCATGCGTACGCGTGGGCATCACGTACGCCGCATAACCTAATCAGTGCGCCGTCTGTCTCACTATTTCTTCCTCCCAAATCCTAACTCTCATTCAATCCTCATTCTTCCTTCTTTCTTCCCTCTTCTTCCACTCTTCTTACTTCTTACTTCCTACTTCTTTCTTCTTCCTTTCTCACTTCCTTCTCCTTTCACCTCCCCTCCTTATTCTCTTTCATTTTCTTTTACTATTCTCATTTATATACCTGCATTCATTGCATTTAATCTTGTGCATACTTTTATTTTCTTTTCTTAGTTTCTTATTTTTCCTTTGGTGTTAAATGTTCTTATTCAACTGTTGCATCTTTTCTTGAATTATTTTGGTGCTTAGTGACTTGTTTTATACTGTTGGGTGATATTATTTAAATGTCAATGCTAATCTTTTATGATATTTGTATTCCTTGTGCATTGATATATCCGTATAATGTCTCTCATAACCCACTTTCTCTCCCTCATTGTTGCAATTTTTGTACTATTCATATGTCATTTGCTTCTATTGTTTTCTCACTTGCATGTTGTAGCTACCATGTAGTTGAGATCCTCATTATTTGGCATCAACCCACCCATATTCTATTTGTTTTCCTATCTTTGTTTGTGGGTTACTCTTCTTCCTTTCTCTGTTCTTTCAGGATGGCCATCAAGAAAGAAAAAGGAAAAGCTTTAAATGGGGCGAACAAGTCCATCTGCATAATCCATTAAAGAAAGAGCATCAGTTGGAGCAACCCGCCCACTTGCGTATCTCAGCATGCACCGAGGACGGTGCAATATTTAAGTGTGGGGAGGTCGATACCGACTTCCGCGGGTTAGTTAGTTCCTTCTCAACACTAATGTGGGATTTTCTTTATTAGTTCATTGTTGCATTTGCATGTTTAATTGCATGTTTGTTACATTTTGTGCATATTTTACCACTACTTAGTTGAAGTGATGAACTCTTTTCCAAGAAATTATTTTATAGCATTTCACTAATTTGAATTAAAAAATTTTATTGAACTTAAAATTTTTTATTGAACTTGTTTGAAGAAATGTATTTTGGAACATGATTTAGAGCTCGAACACACGACTTTGTGAGATTTTGAGCCTATTTGATTGGTTGCATTTTATCAACCAATATTTTGTTTTGGTGTGTGTTGTTCTCTCTAAAATTGTGATCTATATCTTGCTTAATTCTATATTTTCATGGTTTAATGTATGCATATACTTATATGATTGAGGCCTTATTTCACTTAGCTTACATACCCATATGGCCTTACCCTTTCATTATCCTTTGCAAACCAAAGTTGAGCCTATTTTACCCCTTTGTTCTTTACTTTAGCACATCACTAACTCTAAGCAGAAAACAATAATGTCCTTAATTTGAATCCTTGGTTAGCTTAGACTAGTGAGAGTGTTCATAAATTAAGTGTGGGACAGTTGGGTTTGGAAAAATTTGGTTTGAGAATTGGGTGTTGTGTAGTCTTAAGAGAATATAAACAAGAATATTAAGCACATGTTTATGCATGCAATACTTTAATCATATGCATTGAGAAAAACAAAAGAAAAGAAAAGAGAAATAGAAAAAAATATGAGAAAAAGAAAAGAAAAAAACTAAATAATAAAAAGGGGACAAAATGCCCCAAGTTAAGTAATAATATCAATGTATATGAGTTATACTTAAATTTGGGATGCATGAATGTGTGATAAACATAGTTAATGGGCAGTTAGATATTGGATTGTAATTACATGGATTGTCTTAAGTTAGGTGGGAAGTTTAGGTTAATTAAGGATTCAAATTTTAGTCAACTTGACCAAATACAATCTTACCTTGACCCTAACCCCATTACAACCCTTAAAAGACCTCTTGCTATGTGTATCTGTGCATTAATTCTTTGTTGATTGGTAGAAGAAGAGCAAGCCTTAGAAACCAAGATTAGTAGAGAATTGAAAGAATCGAACCTTAAACACTTGAGCGATTAGAGTGTACACACTTCCAGTGAGGGTTCGATGCTCGATTCTTTGTTCCCGGCTTTCATGAGCTATTTTCTTCTGCAAGTCTATTTGTACTTCATTTTTATGATTTGATTTAGTGAAATCCAGTTCATATTTGTTCTTGAAAGATTTATTTACTTTTTACTAAGTAGGTAGAATCATTTTTTTCATGTAGTTGCATTCATATAGATAGGTTGCATTGCATACATCCTACCATTTTGCCTTCACTCTTTTAGTTCTCTTGAGCTTAGCATGAGGACATGCTGATATTTAAGTGTGGGGAGATTTGATGCACCACTATTTCGTGGTACATCATGTGCTTAATTGAGTGGATTTTATCCACTATTCTCACACTTATTCATACAATTTGCATGATTTTACAATTCCTTCCCAATTTTGTTTTATGATTAAAAACTTGCTTCCTAAGCTTTAAATTGTGTATTTTTAACCCCCTTTATACCATTCGATGCCGTGATCTGTGTGTTAAGTGTTTTCAGGCTAATGCTACAGCCTCTTGAGATTCCTCAGTGGAAGTGGGAAGGAATCACAATGGATTTTGTGACCGGTTTACCAAGGACTAGGTCGGGATTTGATGCGATTTGGGTGATCGTGGATCACTTAACCAAATCTGTTCACTTTCTACCTATCCGAGTAAACTGTTCTATGGAGGAGTTGGCAAGAGTGTACATCAAGGAGATAGTAAGGTTGCATGGTGTGCCGTCGAGCATAGTATCGGACCGTGATCCCCGATTCACTTCAAGGTTTTGGGGAGCTTTCCAAAGGGCTTTCGGTACAAAGCTATGTCTTAGTACCGCATATCATCCGCAAACTGATAGACAGTCGGAGAGAACTATTCAAACATTGGAGGATATGCTGAGAGCTTATATTTTGGATCAACCTGGAAGTTGAAATCGCTACATGCCATTGGTGGAGTTTGCGTACAACAACAGCTTTCATGCGAGTATTGGGATGGCTCCGTATGAGGCATTGTATGGACGGAGGTGCCAGTCTCCACTCTGTTGGTATGAATCAGGTGAAGCAAGCATTTTGGGTCCAGATTTAGTAGCAGAGACTAGTGAGAGCATTAAGAAGATTCATGCATGGATTCTAACTGCCCAAAGTCGACAGAAGAGTTATGCGAATCAGAGACGGAAATCGTTAAGAGTTTGAAGTGGAAGAGCACGTATTCCTTAGGGTTACACCAACAACTGGGATTGGAAGAGCAATCAAGACCAAGAAGTTGAACCCAAGATATATAGGACCGTTTGAGATTTTGAAGAGATTCGGGCCGGTGGCGTACCAAGTAGCTTTGCCACCTCATCTATCTAACCTACATGATGTATTTTCACGTGTCACAACTCTGTAAGTACACACCAGATGTGGCTCATGTGTTGGAGCCTAAATCGATCAAGTTGACAGAGAACTTAACATTCCAAGTGACACCGGTGAGGATTGACGATACTAGTGTGAAGAAGCTACGAGGAAAGAAAGTTTCATTGGTTAAGGTTGCTTGGAAGAGAGCAGGAGTTGAAGAGCACACTTGGGAATTAGAATTTGAGATGCGAAAAGATTATCCCGAGCTTTTCTCAAGTAATTCAAATTTTGAGGGCAAAATTTCTTATTTGGTGGGGAGAATGTAAGAACCACTACTAACCAACCAGTTAACTAAGTGATTAATTGCCCAAATTAGATTCTGAAAAGTTAGAGAGAGAATTTGAGGATTTAAAGGTGATTTTTGGAATCAATGGGTCTTTTTGAGTCAGAAAATATGCTTTTTGCAAAAAAAAACCCGTGAAAAATCGCAAACCGGCAGTTGAACCAGTTGAACAAGTTCAAGTCTACCCGGTACCGCACGAGAAAAGTGAAAAACCATCAAAAACCTTAGAAAAACATTAGAAGTTGAAAACCGGACGTTAATTTTAAAGGTTTGGCCCGAAGTTGGGCCAAACGGGCTAAAAATGCTAACGGATTGGACCGGACCCAAGTTGGGCCCAAGAGCAGAAAAGAGAAAGGGGAGGAGAGGAAGAAGAAACACTATTCACCACCTCTTCTTTTGGCAATATTTTGAGCTACGGTGCTCTGATTTGTGTGCCGTCAGTGACTACGCGTTCCTTGTGATGAACTCTACAAAACCCATGTAAGAAACTGGTAAGAAAAGATCGAATTCCTCTCAGTTTCTCTCTTCAAAATTTTGGGTCTATTAGGGCTTTGGGTTAAATGAGTTTTTGTGATTTTGGATATTTAGGTTTACTTTAATCCTTGCTTAGCTTTGGGTTTTGACATCCAAATCTGGTGGAAAAGGTAAGAGACATTGAACCCTTGTGAACCTTTGATTTATGATGAACCCTAGGTTGATTTATGATGGTTTATATAAAGTTTGATTATTGTGGCTTTAGGAGCTATTGGAACTTAATTGTGCTTATTGGAGTGGAATTGAAAGCTTGGATTGTGGTTAGAAGCTTGTTTGTACTAATTTGGAGATTTGGTGCATATAGGGAATCGGCCAAGGTATGGTTTCGGTTTTCTCTATGTAGTATATAATATTCATGGACACTTAGGCTAGTGACCCATAGGATAGGTTTGGAAATTTTATGTTGTTGATGATTGTTTGTGTTTATGAGGTATAACATTTTGATGTTGTTGTTGTGGTTAAATGATGAAGTTGAGATATGATGGATGTGGATGAATGAGTATTGTTAAGTATTGAATTGAAATCATGGTTGGGTTGATGATGAGAGATATGATGATGATTGGTAGCTATGTTGTATATGTTATAATTGAGATTTTGGATAATGAAATGTGAAAGAAAATGTGGTATGATTGAATGTAATATGATACAAAGGTTAATCTTGATGAAAAGTGGGGTTTTGAATGGTTTTGTATGGTTTTGGAAGGTGTATGCTAAGAAAATGAGGAAATTGTGAAGTTTGGTAAAATTGGGTTTTTAGTAAATTTTGTTTGATCATAACTTTTGCCTCGGTTTTTGAAATTGATTGAAATTTTTTTAGAAATAAAGATCTTTGAAAACCCTTTAAATTGATATAAAGTTTGCGAAATTTAGAATTTTGTAGAGGAAGTTATGATCATTCAAAATTGGTGTTAAAAATCTAAAATTATGCAAAGTTGTAGAATTTCAAGATTTATGATATGTGCGAACGCACACTCTTGTGCAGGCGCACACCCTGCGAAAATTTTGACCTGTGCGCACGCACAGGCAGGGAAGTGGGTTCTGTTTGCCGTGCTAGCACAGCTTGTGCGCGGACATATCTAAGGGAAATTTTCAACCTGTGCGGACGCACAGGCCTGTGCGGATGCACACGTTGGGAATGCCATTCTGTTTGGGACGCTGGCACAGGTTGTGCGAGTGAACAGATTCTGTAAGTTTTGCCACCTTTGCGTACGCACATAATTTGAAATTTCCTGGGCATGCACATGCACAGACCCCTGTGTGGCCGCACACGTCCTGTTTCTCAAATTTACTTGTTTTTCAACTATTTTACCTTTCCAACATGGTTGTAAGCTTCTATAACACCATTTTAAAACTTTTAGGCTTAGTTTGAGTATTTAGAAAATAGAGGCCTAGGTTTCTGGCGGGCTAAGGATGGTTTGATGTCATATGAATGGTGATGGACATATGAGATGAGAAATCATGATTTGTTGATGTTGGAAACTGAATTGAGAATGGACATTGGTTAAGATGAGTCGAGAACTCTGAATGAGATGATGGATCCATGTATACCGAAATTGTTTTTTGAAAAACCATTGAAGTACTGAGACACTATGCGCCCGACAGGGACGGTGGTTAATCCCGCCTGTCGAGGTAGCGGCGGCGGCGTAAGGACGGTGGTTAATCCCGCTTACGTTGAGATGTGAGGTCTGAGGCAAGAGTATCCCACTCGCATCTCGTCGGATCTATAGAGCGTGCAAGCGCTAGTACCTGGACAGTGATCCGGACACTATATCTCGGGAGTTCCCATATGAGAAATCCGAAGGGCGACGTCTCCATGGAGATGTGTCGGGTTGGCAGTTGAACCGACAATGTGATATCACAGCCAGTAGGACAGGCATTCATCATATGCATCTTCTACCTGCTTGGTTAGAATAGAAATCCCCTAAGATAGATGACCTGATTTATTTAAGTTATGTTGGTATATTATGCTTATCTGTTTTAGAATGCTTTAAGCTTGAATCTTGTGATGGATATGGAGCTTAGGATTGCCTTTGGCGTCCCAAGGTCTTATATCCTACATCACTGGGCTCTATTACCATACTGAGAACCTTCGGTTCTCGTACCATATTTCTGTTGTATTTTTCAGATACAGGTCGCAACCCACCTCGGTGAGTTATTTTGGATGGTGACAGAAGCGGAGAATCTTGGATTATTTTGGAGTCCTCTATTTATTTTGTTTATAAATCTCTCACTTTTGTATTTTGTCCTTGCCTAGGGGCTTGTATATGAGAGAACAAAACTTGTATAAGCTGTTTCTACTGTCTATTTTCTGTATATCTGTATATGGCTTGCCGGCTTAAACTCCACGGGTCGTGGCTAGATTCTTATGATATTATGATCTATTATTTTGTTATATCATATCCATATCTTGTGCTTTTAAGCTAGTAGCTTCGTTAGTGCGTTTTGTACTTTTCAAATCCTATTTTGAGCTATATCTTTCATCAGGCTTCTAGATATTATTAATCCCTTCTATATATGATATGTATGAGCTTAGAACTGTCGTAATCTTTGATTAACTTTTACTTTACGACGCGAGGTAAGGCTTAGGCTAATTAGGGTGTTACAGACAGCAGTTAGAATCTGTTGGAAATGGTTTTGAGTACCTTTAATATTTTTCTCCATGGATATAGGATTTCAATAGTTATTCATTTGTCAGCAATTGTAGATGAAGATGATATTTTTCAAAGACGCAAATGCCAAGTGTGATGCTTTTGTTGTTAGCAACGGGTGGCTTTATTCTCTAAAGATATAGGTATCCGGTGTGTTCGTAATTGTTGCAAGAAACTAGACTTGATTAACTTCAATGAATCAATTTAATCTAGATAAGTTTCGATGCTTTGTTGTATAAGGAGCTTGATTAATTTCATTCGGTGTGCAGTTAGTCGCTTTAGATAGTAGTTACATGTTTATCTTAGATGTGTTAGATGTTCATTTATCCATGAAATCAGTTGTTTACTGTAACTGTATAGGTGGATGGTTGTTTTCGGGTATTCAACCCTTGTAAACTGTAGCAGGTACTCAAAACAAATTATAGTATATTGGTTCAAGAACAGTGATAATGAAGTCAACACTTATTAGATTCAAGTAATGTCAGCTTGAAATACAAAAGAGATATCCCTGTACTAAGAAATAGTATACTGGATGTTTGGTTCACCATGTATCTAGATGGTTACTTTCATAAGAAAAATAGATGGTCATTTTCGACTCACTCGTCAGTGTCATGCTTGAATTCCTTTACACCAACAGATTCACATAAGTTCTAAAAAAAAGGGATCTACTACAAAAATGTCATTCCAATGTGTCATAAATAAATTTTCAAGACTCTAACTAGTAAATAAGGTAAATATTCAAATCTTATCAAGTACGTTATCTTAAGTATGCTAATTTTTTCTTCCTTTGAACTTTCTCCCAGTTGGCAATCCTTCTGTACGTTATTTCAACGTCCTCGTGCTCGGAGCCGTAAATGGTGATCTAACTTCCTTTTTACCCATCTGATTTATAGCTTGGACTGTAGGAGAATGTATGATTGGATCGCCATGAATAAATACTCACTCAATTAGTTCTCTGCAATCCAAGTGAATCTTCTTTTCAGTTTATAATCAAGTAAGAAAAATTAAAACATGAGATATAAAAATTGTATTCATTCCAGCTGCTAATAAAAAAAATAGCAGCCCCATGTAGAGAAAGGAAATCTTTAGCAAGAATTTAACTGGATTTAGAGTCCAAATCAACCAATTATAAACACAACAATCAGCAAGGTAAATAAGAATCACACAACACAACAACATGTTATCACCAAACAACAATGGCTACAGCAAAAAATAACCACCACAAAATGAATTAAAGTAACCATCTGTTTCAGTAAACGTCAGGACTAAATATCTAAGACTAGAACCCGCTTTCAGCACCATATATACACTAGTTTACGTAGAAAACAGAGACTCTTTTAGCATTACCTTTTAAAAAGGTTCTGTCACTACAATCAAATTAAAATAGCAATCCCCATTATGAAAAATGGCCATCCAATTGCCTGGAAAACTAACCATTCGACATGTAATTGATCTCATCATGTGTACATCGAGTTAGTAGCAAATACAAAAACAAAAAACATACATCTAATACCAATGCAACAACGATATGTCGAATCACCCTTAAAGTAAAAAAGAAAACTTACTTATAATTGATTGATTGATTGATGCAATACCTAGTTCACCTTGATCAGCATATATACATTTGATGTAATTGACGGAATCATGAATGTGACTCAAATTTCGGGCATAGTAGACTAACTAGAAACCAACCATAAATCGACACGTCAAATCCCACCTCAGTCAAGCAAGCTATAACCTTTATAAAACTGAAAATCAGTCCATATATTAAAAACCAACAATCCAAAAACATGCTAAAGTAACCATCTAATTAGATGCAACTACACATTAAAACTAAAACCATCAAACATCTACAACAACAACTCCTTATACACGATCCGGTACAGTGAAATTACAACCACTGATTTTTTCACCATCAACAATCAAACACCTCAACAAAATTCATTGCATGTGAAACTATTAGCAACAGGAACAGTTATAAGCGCATAACAAAAAACAACCCACTAACCTCTGGTTGTTTGTTGACAACGTTAGGCATCTGGGGGCCGTAGCTACGACACCCGCAACGAAAAACACGGGCCAATGACACTGAGCTCTGCTAAAGGTGGAAGCGGAGTACTGGTGGACGAAATTGTGATCATCAACAATGGCTCAAAAGACTTGGTGCTCTCAAACATAAATCACACTTTGTCACAACTCCGCACAACTAACCAGCAAGTGTACTGGGTCGTCCAAGTAATACCTTACGTGAGTAAGGGTCGATCCCACAGAGATTGTTGGTATGAAGCAAGCTATGGTCATCTTGTAAATCCCAGTCAGGCAGATTCAGCTATATTAAGAGATTATTGGATTTTTGAATAACAATAATAAATTTAAACAGAAAATAAAGATAGAGTTACTCATGTAATTCAATGATGGGAATTTCAGATAAGTGTATGGAGGTGTTGTGTTTCTTCTGAATCTCTGCTTTCCTACTACTTTTATCCAATCTTTGTCACTCCTTTATATGGCAAGCTGTATGTAGGGCATTACCATTGTCAATGGCTACATCCCATCCTCTCAGTGAAAATTGTCTAAATGCTCTGTCACAGCACGTCTAATCATCTGTCAGTTCTCGATCATGTTGGAATATAATCCCTTGATTCTTTTGCGTTTGTCATCACGCCCAGCAATCGCGAGTTTGAAGCTCGTCACAGTCATTCAATTCCGGAATCCTACTCGGAATACCACAGACAAGGTTAGACTTTCCAGATTTTCATGAATGCCGCCATCAATTCTAGCTTATACCACGAAGATTCTGATTAAGGAATCCAAGAGATATGCGCCCGGTCTAAGGTAGAACGGAAGTGGTTGTCAGTCACGCGTTCATAGGTGAGAATGATGATGAGTGTCACGGATCATCACATTCATCATGTTGAAGTGCAACGAATATCTTAGAATAAGAATAAGTCAAATTGAATAGAAAATAGTAGTACTTGCATTGAAACTTGAGGTACAGTAGAGCTCCACACTCTTAATCTATGGTGTGTAGAAACTCCACCGTTAAAAATACACAAGTGATGAAGGTCCAGGCATGGCCGAATGGCCAGCCCCCATGAAAGACCGAATGGTCAAAGGAACTAGATAGTCCAAGACTTCTAAATAACTAGTAAAAAGTTATATTTATACTAAACTAGCTACTAGGGTTTACAGAAGTAAGTAATTGATGCATAAATTCACTTCCGGGGCTCACTTGGTGTGTGCTTGGGCTGAGCTTGATCTATCCACGAGCTGAGGCTTCTCTTGGAGTTGAACGCCAAGTTGTAACGTATTTTGGGCGTTCAACTCTGGTTCGTGATGTGTTTCTGGCGTTTGACTCCAGAATGCAACATGGAACTGGCATTGAGCGCCAGTTTACGTCATCTAATTACGAATAAAGTATGGACTATTATATATTGTTGGAAAGCTCTAGATGTCTACTTTCTAACGCTGTTGAGACCGCGCCATTTAAAGTTCTATAGCTCCAGAAAATTCATTTTGAGTGCAGGGAGGTCAGATTCCAACAGCATCAGCAGTCCTTTGTCAGCCTCCTATCAGAGTTTTGCTCATGTCCCTCAATTTCAGCCAGAAAATACTTGAAATCATAGAAAAATACACAAAATCATAGTAAAGTCCAGAAATGTGAATTTATCATAAAAACTAATGAAAACATCCCTAAAAGTAACTAGATCATACTAAAAACTACCTAAAAACAATGCCAAAAAGCGTATAAATTATCTGCTCATCACAACACCAAACTAAAGATTAATTAGGATAAAAAGAAGAGAATATAATATAAATCCCAAAATATCAATGAATATTAATTCTAATTAGATAAGCGGGACTTGTAGCTTTTTGCTTCTGAACAGTTTTGACATCTCACTTTTTCCTTTGAAGTTTAGAATGATTGGATTCTATAGGAACTTAGAATTTCAGATAGTGTTATTGATTCTCCTAGTTAAGTTTGTTGATTTTTGAACACAGCTACTTTTATGAGTCTTGGCCGTGGCCCTAAGCATTTTGTTTTCCAGTATTACCACCGGATACATAAATGCCACAGACACATAACTGGGTGAACCTTTTCAGAATGTGACTCAGCTTTGCTAAAGTCCCCAGTTAGAGGTGTCCAGAGCTCGTAAGCACACTCTTTTTGCTTTGGATCATGACTTTAACCACTCAGTCTCAAGCTTTTCACTTGGACTTGCATGCCACAAGCACATGGTTAGGGACAGCTTGATTTAGCCGCTTAGGCCTGGATTTTATTTCCTTGGACCCTCCTATCCATTGATGCTCAAAGCCTTAGATCCTTTTTACCCTTGCCTTTTGGTTTTAAGGGATATTGGCTTTTTCTGCTTGCTTTTTCTTTTTCTTTCTAAATTTTTTTGCCCCTTTTTTTTCTTTCTTTTTTTTTCTCGCAAGCTTTTGCTTTTTCACTGCTCTTTCTTGCTTCAAAAATCAATTTTCATGATTTTTCAGATTGTCAATAACATTTTTCTTTGTTCATCATTCTTTCAAGAGCCAACAATTTTAACATTCATAAACAACAAGATCAAAATTATGCACTGTTCAATCATTCATTCAGAAAACAAAAAGTATTATCACTACATCAATATAATTAAACTAAATTCAAGGACAATTTTCGGAATTTATGTACTTCTTGTTCTTTTGAATTAAAAACATTTTTCATTTAAGAGAGGTGAAGGATTTATGGAATTTATTCATAGCTTTAAGACATAGTACTACATACTAATGATCATGAAGTAGAGACACAAAACATAGATAAAAATGAAAAACAGAAAAATTAAGAACAAGGAATGAATCCACCTTAGTGGCGTCTTCTTCTTGAAGGACCAATGATGTCCTTAAGCTCTTCTATGTCCCTTCCTTGCCTTTGTTGCTCTTCCCTCATTGTTCTTTGATCTTCTCTAATTTCATGGAGAATGATGGAGTGCTTTTGATGTTCCACCCTTAATTGATCCACATTGTAAGTCAAATCTTCTAAGGAAGTGTTGAGTTGTTCCCAATAGTTATTGGGAGAAAAGTGCATCCTTTGAGGCATCTCCGGGATTTCTTGGTGATGAGCTTCCTCATGTGTCTCTTGGGTTCCATGAGTGGGCTCTCTTGTTTGCTCCATCCTTTTCTTAGTGATGGGCTTGTCCTCCTCAATGAGGATGTCTCCTTCTATGATAACTCCAGCTGAGAAATATAGATGGCAAAAAAGATGAGGAAAAGCTAGCCTTGCCAAAGTAGAAAGCTTATCGGCTATTTTGTAGAATTCATGGGAGATGACTTCATGAACTTCTACTTCCTCTCCATTCATGATACTATGAATCATGATGGCCCGATCCACAGTAACTTTAGATCGGTTGCTAGTGGGGATGAGGGAGCGTTGGATGAACTCCAACCATCCTCTAGCCACAGGCTTGAGGTCCAGTCTTCTTAGTTGAACCGGCTTGCCTTTGGAATCACTTTTCCATTGAGCTCCTTCCACACATATGTCCATAAGGACTTGGTCCAACCTTTGATTAAAGTTGACCCTTCTAGTGTAGGGGCGTGCATCTCCTTGCATCATGAGCAAGTTGAACGCCAACCTCACATTTTCCGGACTAAAATCTAAGTATTTTACCCGAATCATTGTAAGATAATTCTTTGGGTTCGGGTTCTTACTTTGATCATGGTTCCTAGTGATCCATGCATTGGCATAGAACTCTTGAACCATTGAGATTCTGACTTGTTGGATGGGGTTGGTTAGAACTTCCCAACCTCTTCTTTGGATCTCATGTCGGATCTCCGGATACTCATTTTTCTTGAGCTTAAAAGGGACCTCGGAGATCACCTTCTTCTTGGCTACAACATCATAGAAGTGGTCTTGATGGGCTTTGGAGATGAATCTTTCCATCTCCCATGACTCGGAGGTGGAAGCTTTTGTCTTCCCTTTCCCTTTTCTAAAGGTTTCTCCGGCCTTAGGTGCCATCAATGGTAATGGAAAAACAAAAAGCTTATGCTTTTACCACACCAAACTTAAAATATTGCTCTCCCTCGAGCAAGAGAAGAAAGAAAAGAAGAAGAAGAAGAGAAAATATGGAGGAGAGTGAGGGGGAGGTGTATTCGGCCAAGGTGTAGAAGAGGGGGTTGTGTTGTGTGAAAATTAAGGAGAATGGAGGGGTTTATATAGGGACAGGAGAGGGGGTAAGTTCGGCCATTTAGGGTGGGTTTGGGTGGGAAAGAAATTTGAATTTTGAAGGTAGGTGGGGTTTATGGGGAAGAGTGGATGGATGTGAGTGGTGAAGGGGGTAATTGGGAAGAGAGATTGAGGTGATTGGTGAAGGGTTTTGGGGAAGAGTGTTTATTGGAAAGAGAGAATGAATGTTGAGAAGAGGGGAGAATATGGTAGGTGGGGATCCTGTGGGATCCATAGATCCTGAGATGATCATGTGGGGTCCACAGATCCTGAGGTGTCAAGGATTTACATCCCTGCACCAATTAGGCATGTAAAATGCCTTTCCATGCAATTCTGGCATTTAAACGCCGAAGTGATGCATGTTTTGGGCGTTCAATGCCCATGTGCAGCATGTTTCTAGCGTTGAACGCCAGTTCCATGCTTGTTTCTGGCGTT
This sequence comes from Arachis duranensis, assembly GCF_000817695.3. NCBI lineage: Eukaryota > Viridiplantae > Streptophyta > Magnoliopsida > Fabales > Fabaceae > Arachis > Arachis duranensis. The sequence goes on along the minus strand of NC_029773.3, from coordinate 17,051,097 downwards.
CAGTACCAGCTCTCATCAGGGTGCATTCCTAGCATTTGAACGCCGGGATGTTGCTTGTTTCTGGCGTTCAGCACCAGATCCATGCTCTGTTCTGGCGTTGAACACCAGCCAGATGCTCCTTACTGGCGTTTAAACGCTAGTAAGTCCTTCCTCCAGGGTGTATTTTTCTTCTGCTGTTTTTGATTCTGTTTTTAATTTTAATATTTTTTTCGTGACTTCACATGATCATGAACCTAATAAAACATAAAAGAACAATAAAATAAAAAATAAAATTAGATAAATAAAAATTGGGTTGCCTCCCAATAAGCGCTTCTTTAATGTCAATAGCTTGACAGTAGGCTCTCATGGAGCCTCACAGGTGATCAGGTCAATGTTGTATAGTCCTAACACCAAACTTAGAGTTTGGTTGTGGGAATTCAACACCAAACTTAGAGTTTGATTGTGGGGGCTCTGTTTAACTCTGTATTGAGAGAAGCTCTGCATGCTTACTCTCCCTTGTTACAGAAGGATAGCCGTGTGCCTTAAACACAAGGTAGTCCCCATTCAATTGAAGGACTAATTCTCCTCTGTTAACAT
>NC_029773.3:17045734-17050372 GCF_000817695.3 Arachis duranensis | reverse complement strand
TCCTCTACTAATCCATAAGCTTGTCTTACTGACTTGTCTGCCAATTGTAATGAGAATAAGGCAGGCTGTACCTCAATGATCCCTAACTTCTCCATTACAGAGAGTGGCATAAGATTTATGCCTGACCCTAGGTCACACAGAGCTTTTTCAAAGTTCATGGTGCCTATGGTACAGGGTATTAAGAATTTCCCAGGATCTTGTTTCTTTTGAGGTAAAGTTTGTGGAACCCATGTATCAAGTTCACTAATGAGCAAGGGAGGTTCACCTTCCCAAGTCTCATTACCAAATAACTTGGCATTCAGCTTCATGATGGCTCCTAGATATTGAGCAACTTGCTCTCTAGTTACCTCTTCATCCTCTTCAGAGGAAGAATAATCTTCAGAGCTCATAAATGGCAGAAGGAGATTTAATGGAATCTCTATGGTCTCTATATGAGCCTCAGATTCCTTTGGATCCTCAATAGGGAACTCCTTCCTGCTTGAGAGACGTCCCATGAGATCTTCCTCATTGGGATTCGTGTCCTCTCCCTCCTCCTTGCATTCGACCATATTGATTATATCAATGGCCTTGCACTCTCTTTTTGGATTCTCTTCTGTATTGCTTGGGAGAGTACTAGGAGGAGTTTCAGTGATTTTCTTACTCAGCTAGCCTACTTGTGCCTCCAGATTTCGAATGGAGGATCTTGTTTCATTCATGAAACTTAAAGTGGCCTTAGACAGATCAGAGACTAAATTTGCTAAGTTAGAGGTATTCTGTTCATAATTCTCTGTCTGTTGCTGAGAAGATGATGGATAAGGCTTGATATTGCTGAGCCTATTTCTTCCACCATTATTAAAGCCTTATTGAGGCTTTTGTTGATCCTTCCATGAGAAATTTAGATGATTTCTCCATGATGAATTATAGGTGTTTCCATAAGGTTCACCCATGTAATTTACCTCTGCCATTGCAGAGTTTTCAAGATCATAAGCTTCTTCTTTAGAAGATGCCTCTTTAGTACTGTTGGATGCATGTTGCCATCCATTCAGAGTTTGAGAAATCATGTTGACTTGCTGAGTCAACACTTTGTTCTGAGCCAATATGGCATTCAGAGCATCAATTTCAAGAACTCCCTTCCTCTGAGGCGTCCCATTATTCACGGAATTTCTCTCAGAAGTGTACATGAATTGATTATTTGCAACCATGTCAATAAGTTCTTGAGCTTCTGCAGGCGTTTTCTTTAGGTGAATGGATCCACCTGCAGAGTGGTCCAATGACATCTTGGAAAACTCAGATAGACCATAATAGAATATATCTAATATGGTTCACTCTAAAAACATGTCAGAAGGACACTTTTTGGTCATCTGCTTGTATCTTTCCCAAGCTTCATAGAGGGATTCACCATCTTTTATCTTGAAGGTCTGAACATCCACTCTAAGCTTGCTCAGCTTTTGAGGAGGAAAGAATTTATCCAAGAAGGCCGTGACCAGCTTATCCCAGGAGTCCAGGCTATCTTTAGGTTGTGAGCCCAACCATGTTCTAGCTCTGTCTCTTATAGCAAAAGGGAAAAGCATGAGCCTGTAGATTTCATGATCTACTCCATTCGTCTTAATAGTCTCACAAATCTGCAAGAACTCAGTTAAAAACTGGTAAGGATCTTCAGATGGAAGTCCATGATACTTGTAGTTCTGTTGCATTAGAGCAACGAATTGAGGTTTCACCTCAAAATTGTTTGCTCCAATGGCAGGAATTGAGATGCTTCTTCCATCAAACTTCGACGTTGTTTTAGTAAAATCACCAAGAATCCTCCTTGCATTATTGTTGTTGGGTTCGGCTACCATCTCCTTCTCTTGTTCAAAAATTTCAGAAAGGTTGCCTCTAGATTGTTGTAATTTAGCTTCTCTTAGTTTCCTCTTCAGAGTCCTTTCAGGTTCAGGATCAGCTTCAACAAGAGTGCTTTTTTCCTTGTTCCTGCTCATATGAAAGAGAAGAGAACAAGAAAAGAAGAGGAATCCTCTATGTCACAATAAAGAGGATCCTTATTATTAGTAGAAGAAGAAATGAATAAAGAAAGGAGAATCCAAACACAAGGGTAAGGATAGAGGCAGTGATTGGAGATGAAGAGAGGTGAAGAGAAGTGTTAGTAAATGAATAAATAAATAGAGGAAGATGAGAGAGAGAATTCGAAAATTAATTTTGAAAAGCAGTTAATGATTATCGAAAATTAAAGATGAGAAAGAATTAAAATTAAAATTTAAAATAATTAGTTAATTAAAAAGAATTTTTTTGAAAAAGAGGAAGGTATTTTCGAAAATTAGAGAGAGAAAAGTTGTTAGGTGGTTTTGAAAAATATAAGAAACAAACAAAAAAAGTCAAATAGTTAGTTGAAAAAGATTTGAAAATCAAATTTGAAAAGATAAGAAGATAAGAAGTTAGAAAAGATATTTTAAAATCAAATTTTTGAAAAAGATAAAATTTTGAAAAAGATATGATATAAAAGATAAGATAAGATAGATTTAATTTTTAAAATTAATTACTTAACTAACAAGAAATTAAAAGATAAGATTCTAGAATTTAAAGATTGAACCTTTCTTACAAGAAATTAACAACTTCAAATTTTTAAATCAATCACATTAATTGTTAGCATAATTTTCGAAAATAAAGATAAAACTAAGAAAAAGATTTTTTGAAAAACATTTTTTAAAAAGAAAATTTCGAAAATTAATATGAAAAATGAAAAAGATTTGATTTTTGAAAAAGTTTTGAAAAGATAAGATTTTTAAGATTGAAAATTTGACTTGACTTGTAAGAAACAACTAATTTTAAAATTTTTTGACTAAGTCAACTCAAATTTTCGAAAATTATGAGAAAATTAAGGAGAAGAAATTTTTTTTTAATGATGAGAGAGAAAAAACACAAATATGACCCAAAACATAAAAATTTTGGATCAAAACACAAGATGCATGCAAGAACACTATGAATGTCAAGATGAACACCAAAAACACTTTGAAGATCATGATGAACATCAAGAACATATTTTTGAAAAAATTTTTATGCAAAGAAAACATGCAAGACACCAAACTTAGAATTCTTTAATGCTTGGACTCTAACAAACAAAAAATGCATATGAAAAACAACAAAAGATACAAAACAAGAAAACATCAAGATCAAACAAGAAGACTTACCAAGAACAACTTGAAGATCATGAAGAACACTATGAATGCATGAATTTTCAAAAAATGCAAGAGATTTTTAAAGCATGCAATTGACACCAAATTTAAAATTGACTCAAAACTCAAACAAGAAACACAAAATATTTTTTATTTTTTTTATGATTTTTTTGTATTTTATTTTATTATTTTTTTTGAAAATAATTTTTAGGAAAAAAAATGAAAACAAAGAAAAATTTTGAAAAACTTTTGAAAACTTTTTTTTTTGAAAATAAAATTACCTAATCTGAGCAACAAGATGAACTGTTAGTTGTCCAAACTCGAACAATATCCGGCAACGGCGCCAAAAACTTGGTGGACGAAATTGTGATCATCAACAATGGCTCCAAAGACTTGGTGCTCTCAAACATAAATCACACTTTGTCACAACTCCGCACAACTAACCAGCAAGTGTACTGGGTCGTCCAAGTAATACCTTACGTGAGTAAGGGTCGATCCCACAGAGATTGTTGGTATGAAGCAAGGTATGGTCATCTTGTAAATCCCAGTCAGGCGGATTCAACTATATTAAGAGATTATTGGATTTTCGAATAACAATAATAAATTTAAACAGAAAATAAAGATAGAGTTACTTATGTAATTCAATGATGAGAATTTCAGATAAGTGTATGGAGGTGCTGTGTTTCTTCTGAATCTCTGCTTTCCTACTGCTTTTATCCAATCTTTGTCACTCCTTTCTATGGCAAGCTGTATGTAGGGCATCACTGTTGTCAATGGCTACATCCCATCCTCTCAGTAAAAATGGTCCAAATGCTCTGTCACAGCACGGCTAATCATCTGTCGGTTCTCGATCATGTTGGAATAGAATCCCTTGATTCTTTTGCATTTATCATCACGCCCAGCAATCGCGAGTTTGAAGCTCGTCACAGTCATTCAATTCCAGAATCCTACTCGGAATACCACAGACAAGGTTAGACTTTCCGGATTCCCATGAATGCCGCCATCAATTCTAGCTTATACCACGAAGATTCTGATTAAGGAATGCAAGAGATATGCGCTCGGTCTAAGGTAGAACGGAAGTGGTTGTCAGTAACGCGTTCATAGGTGAGAATGATGATGAGTGTCACAGATCATCACATTCATCAAGTTGAAGTGCAACNNNNACGGATCATCACATTCATCATGTTGAAGTGCAACGAATATCTTAGAATAAGAATAAGTCGAATTGAATAGAAAATAGTAGTACTTGCATTGAAACTTGAGGTACAGCAGAGCTCCACACCCTTAATCTATGGTGTGTAAAAACTCCACCGTTAAAAATACATAAGTGATGAAGGTTCAGGCATGGCCGAATGGCCAGCCTCCATGAAAGACCGAATGGTCAAAGGAACTAGATAGTCCAAGACTTCTAATAAACTAGTAAAAAGTTCTATTTATACTAAACTAGCTACTAGGGTTTACAGAAGTAAGTAATTGATGCATAAATCCACTT